>NC_048581.1:78658301-78958301 GCF_013265735.2 Oncorhynchus mykiss | reverse complement strand
CACCAAAGCACCCCAGACCATCTCCTTTTACCCTGTACAAATCTCCCACTTTACCACCACCAAAGCACCCCAGACCATCTCCTTTTACCCTGTACAAATCTCCCACTTTACCACCACCAAAGCACCCCAGACCATCTCCTTTTACCCTGTACAAATCTCCCACTTTACCACCACCAAAGCACCCCAGACCATCTCCTTTTACCCTGTACAATTCTCCCACTTTACCACCACCAAAGCACCCCAGACCATCTCCTTTTACCCTGTACAATTCTCCCACTTTACCACCACCAAAGCACCCCAGACCATCTCCTTTTACCCTGTACAAATCTCCCACTTTACCACCACCAAAGCACCCCAGACCATCACATTGCCTCCACCTTGCTTGACAGATGGTGTCAAACACTCCTCCAGCATCTTTTCATTTTTTCTGCGTCTCACGAATGTTCTTCTTTGTGATCCAAACAACTCAAACTTAGATTAATCTGTCCATAACACTTTTTTTCCAATCTTCTTCTGTCCAGTGTCTGTGTTCTTTTGCCCATCTTAATATTTTATTTTTATTGACCAGTCTGAGATATAGCTTTTTCTTTGCAACTCTACCTAGAAGGCCAGCATCCCAGAGTCGCCTCTTCACTGTTGACGTTCAGACTGGTGTTTTGCGAGTACTATTTAATGAAGCTGCAGGTTGAGGACTTGTGAGGCGTCTGTTTCTCAAACTAGACACTCTAATGTACTTGTCTTCTTTCTCAGTTGTGAGCCGGGGCCTTCCACTCCTCGTTCTATTCTGGTTAGAGCCAGTTTGCACTGTTCTGTGAAGGGAGTAGTACACAGCATTGTACTAGATCTATAGTTTCTTGGCAATTTCTTGCATGGAATAGCATTTATTTCTCAGAACAAGAATAGACTGATGAGTTTCAGAAGAAAGTTATTTGTTATTTTAGAAAGTTATTTCTGGCCATTTTAAGTCTGTAATCGAACCCACAAATGCTGATGCTCCAGATACTCAACTAGTCTAAAGAAGGCCAGTTTTATTGCTTCTTTAATCAGAACAACAGTTTTCAGCTGTGCTAACATAATTGCAAAATGGTTTTCTAATGATCAATTATCCTTTTAAAATGATAAACCTCGATTGGCTAACACAATGTGCCTTTGGAACACAGGAGTGATGGTTGCTGATAATTGTCTTCTGTACGCCTATGTAGATATTCCTTTAAAAATCAGCCGTTTCCAGTTACAATAGTCATCTACAACATTAACAATGTCTACACTGTATTTCTGATCAATTTGATGTTATTTTTATTTTAAAAATGTGCTTTTCTTTCAAAAACAAGGACATTTCTAAGTGACCCCAAACTTTTGAACGGTAGTGTACAATGTTTTGTGACAACAACAAAAAAGAGGTTCTGTCTTAGAATTCTAACCTGTTCAAAAACAGTAAATATTAACAGCAACTTCACTGAATAGCTGATTTGCATACAGTAATTGCATTAGCTTAATAGGTTTGGTGAGGCAGAGTGGGCGTGATAGTACAAACCAAGCTACAGTACAGTTGGTGTGACTCAATCAACCCCTTCATTTGCGTAAGTGCAAAAGCACATTTCCATTTAGCATGATACACACTGTACCTCGACTAGGCCTACTATTTCGAAAACATTTTCTAAGCCATCTTAAAGCTCAGTTGTGTACTGAATGTTCCCCCACACTCAAAGAGAAAGATAAGTGTTAGGCATCAAATGTGACAGCATTTGAGATTAGCCACATACGGTAGCAGCGGTGTGTGTGAATAAATCAGAACCGTGTGTGTGTGTGTGTAAGAGAGATAAAGGTTTGTCCTATATAATAAGGCCTAGCTCTGCTCTCCTAGATACAACAGAAGAGTCTCATCATCAGCAGCACTTCAAAACCCAGCACACACTTAGTGAAGAGGATTTGAGCCTCCTGAGATGCCCAGTCAGAGGCAGAATATTAATCAGGGCCCTGTCACCACCCAGACAGTAATACGCTCCTGAATATCAAACACATTAATGAGTCCACAGATACACTCAAACAAAGAGCATTATTTATATAAGGCTGCTCCTATGCAAAGAGAAGAGAGGAACAGAGAGAGACGCTCTCTCGGCAATAACAATGACAATACCCCACCAGGCTGGATTAGCTCATTTATCTCATCAAATCACTGCATGGCCCAGCAGCGAGTCGGCTAAATAAAGCACAATAACAGAAGAGATAGCAGATCCACTAGACTGCACCGCACCACAGCTCATTACACCCGGCCAAGGAACATGTGTTAGTGAGTTATGTTCTCATTATCACAAACAACTCTCTGTTTGCGCTTTAATACCGTGTGTTCCCAATCTAATTGTTTTTTTTTAATACTGTGTGTCTCTGTTGAATGGCACTGTTTAATCTGCCCAATGCCCTCCTCATTACCCAACATACATGTGTGAAGAGTCAGTTTGTATTAATGGTAGAGGGGAGCCATCCAAGGAAGTGGGTGAGTTCTCTTTGCAAGACGTTGGCTAGAGAGAGGGAGAGAGAGGGGTCCGCTCACCAACCAAGAATTCACTAAATGGGACAAACACCAAATTCTTCAAAAATATCTTCAGTGTACAACGTAAAACACCAAATAATCCATGCAGAGCAGAATTAGGCCGATACCCGCTAATTATCCAAATCCGGAAAAGAGAGAGTTAAATTCCACAACCACCTAAAAGCAAGCGATTCCCAAACCTTCCATAGATTAACCTGCAGAAGAGTCCCCTAAGCAAGCTGGTCCTGGGGCTTTGTTCACAAACAGACCCCACAGACCCCCAGGACAGCAACACAATTAGACCCAACCAAATCATGAGAAAACAAAAAGATAATTATTTCCAATGTGTCAAGTAATTAACAAAAAAACAGAGCAAACTAGAATGCTATTTGGCAGAATACCCGACCACTGTGACTGACCCCAAATGAAGGAAAGCTTTGACTATGTACAGACTCAGTGAGCAGAGCCTTGCTATTGAGAAAGGTTGCCGTAGGCAGACCTGGCTCACACTGACCACAAAATTAGGTGGAAACTGAGCTGTATTTCCTAACCTCCTGACAAATGTTCTGTATGACCTATATTACAGACACATATTTCCCTCAGATTACACAGACCCACAAAGAATTTGAAAACAAATCCAATTTCGAACAACTCCCATATCTATTGGGTGAAATACCACAGTATGCGATCACAGCAGCAAGATTTGTGACCTGATGCCACAAGAAAAGGACAACCAGTGAAGAACAAACACCAATGTAAATACAGCCTATATTTATTTGCACATCGTTACAAGTCTGTATATAGACATAATGTGACATTTGAAATGTCTTTATTCTTTTGGAACGTGTGTGTGTAATATTTACTGTTCCCTTTTTATTGTTTCTCTCTCTCTGAGAGAGAGAGAGAGAGAGAGAGAGAGAGAGAGAGAGAGAGAGAAAGAGAGAGAAAGAGAAAGAGAAAGAGAAAGAGAAAGAGAGAAAGAGAGAGAGAGAGAGAGAGAGAGAGAGAGAGAACCCTGAATATCAGCCAAACATGATTGATATGATGTTTGACTGATGCAGAGTCCTTTCAACGCATGTGTTAATTTTACTGATAATGTAATGGATTCAGCTGTCAGTAATTTAGACATCAGTCTGGGCAATGTACATTTCCTACATAGTCTCTCAGGGCCTGCTCCACTGCTGCCTTGCTATTGTAGTAAACTGTGTAAAGAAGAAAAAAATGCTGTCATGAAAGCAGGCAGTTTGACGAAGATGGAATTCCCAATGGTATTTTAACTTGTCAAACGAGGGAACAATATAGATTTCAGATGTTCTGTGAAAATAACAGTGATATGTATCTGGGGTGGTAGGTAGCCTGGCCGGTAGGAGCGTTGGGCCAGTAACTGAAAGGTTGCTGGATCGAGTCCCCGAGCTGACAAGGTAAAAACCTGTTGTTCTGAGCAAGGCAGTGAACCCACTTTTCCCCGGGCGCCGATGACGTGGATGTCGATTAAGGTAGCCACCTGCACCTCTCTGGGGATGGGTTAAATGCGGAAGACACATTTCAGGTGTATAACTGACTAGGTATCCCCTTTTTCCCTGCGCTGTGGAGATTACCCTGTTGTGAGATCACACTGCTATGATGTCATGCCTCCCTCTCTATACTGAACACTGGATATGTAAACTCAGCCCTGCTAGTGCTACAACTCAGCACAGCCACAGATATTAACCATGAGTACCAGCAGCTACATAAACCGCATATTTCCTCATGGGCACAAAAACAAAACAAACAACATCCTGCAATGGTTTGTGCACCTTACACTTTACCTAAAGCCCCTGTACACAGACCTCTGCCAACTCCCTTAATATCAACCTACATAGAAACCACCCCTCTACTCCAAAGAGACTGGAGAAGTGCAACAGCAATCCCATGAGATCTCAGCCTCGCTCTGTCTGAAACAGTCTCTGTTGCCTCCAAGCACCAGCTGAACTAAGGTTTCAGTGAGAGCCAGGAGCTCCGTTAAAACTGACAGATAGAGCAGGCTTGTTAACGATCTGATCTGGGAGCGATCTCCAGGAAGCCGATGGGGGATAAAACACTGACATGTTTAATAACGGGGTAGGTTGGTTTGGTTACTCACTGGCCTGCATGAGCTGTCCCTGACGTCCGAACACCTGGGAAAAGGTGGCGGGGCTGCAGGTGAGGGTATCCTCCATGGCTGTCCCACTGGTCCACACTGAGTGCACTAGGGGAATGAAGGTCAGAAACACTGCGTCACGGCGAGGCAGAGAGAGAGTGAGAATGGAGAGATAGAGAGAACAAGAAACAGAGAGAGAAAGGCTTGTTGAGGGCTTCCCGAGTCCTGGGGGTGAGCTGTCCTGGAGTCTGGAGAGAGTGAGGTGATTGCCCTCCACTGGACCAGTCCTGCTGCTAGTGCTGCTGTTGCTGCCAGAGAGAAACACAGCCCACTGCTCACACCCACACAAGCAGAGCAGAGCTTCTCACTGCACATATAATGAGAGGGGGTGTGCCTGCCTGAGTGTGTGAGGAGCGCTTGCGTGGTAGAGTTCTGGACGTGCCTGTGTGTGTCTGTTAGAGTGAGAGAGTGCAGGAGTGTTGGAGAAAGCAGCCCTGAGTGCAGCTGTTCCAGTAGTGCTGTGATCTTGCTCTGTGTCTGTGCGAGGCTGAAAGCAGATTCGGTAGCTGCAGGCTGAGAGAGGAACAGAGCAGAGAGAGGCTGGTTGTCTCCAGCAGGTGAAAGTCACACTTCCCTCTCGCTCTCTTTCTCTCTCCCTGGGCGAAGGTAGTATGCAGCAGCCTCTGGGAAAGGATGGCGGAAAAACAATTGTTGTTATCTGATCTGTTTTGCCCCTGTTCTCTCTGCCCACCCTCCCTTCCTCCTCCCCTCTCTATATCCCTAATAATCTCTTTCTCTCGTTCCCTCTCTCTCCCTCTCCCCATGCAAACCACCTCTGTCCATCTTAGAGCCCGAGCTGCTGCTTGGAAACGGATTTCTGCAACCCCAGCTCTTTATTTCTCTCTGGCGCTGGGAAAAGGGATGAGGGAGAAAGAAAGAGGTAGCGTAAAAGTCTGAATTCTATATTTGTTACCCGAGGCTTCGCTTTTCAAAAAGCACAACCAGAAACACTGAATATGAGGTGAAAAGGAGCACACACTGTAGCTTACTTAAACCCATTATTAATGTATTACTCTATGTTACATGTAGTGTGGAAACAAACTGCTCCACTGTTGCATTTGATGAGATGTGTGCCAATGATTATAAGCATCTGAAAATACATAAATGTTCACCTACAGTAATTGCAAAGATACATCAACATGTTGATGGATATTAAACATAGGATATTATACATAGGCATGAAAGGAATATCCAATTAAATTGAGACAATAATACTTCAGATCCTGAGGCACCTTGAAGCGTAAAGTGCCCATTATTTATTTAGGGGTTGGCATGGAAACCACCCTCAGACACATTATGACACACTTATTCCTACACAATGAAGGCACAAACCCATAATATTCCTCTCAGTGAGTCCACCTCTCTTTCTCTGTTCTGTTTAGGTCCTGACCCTTCTGCAGGATGTCAGCCAGCTCCTCCGTTTAACAGGCCATTTCCCTGTTAGCAAAACATTCCCAGGAAGCCCATTGTCACTGAGCCCTCTGTCACACTGCTGTGCTGTTAAGAGCTTACACACAGAGGACCTGACTATGGCACTCGCGTCACATCCTTCTGTTTTGAAAGGAAATGTTGCAGCAGGACACTCCAACAGCTACTGTGGGAGATCAGCCCTCGGCTGGCAGGCTAAAGCAGGTGACAACGCAGGTTAACAGATCTGGACATATTTGCTTGGCTAAGTGAATAAATAGCCATAGGCATGCACATGCTTTACTGTCTGCAGTTGAAGATTCATCCAATCTAAGACATTCAAGTAGGTGAACAGTTAACCCCATACAAAAAAGTGTAGATATCTGACACCACACCCACCCTAACATAGCAGGTAAAAAGTACCCTCATCTCACAAACACTCGTGTAGATGGACAGCCGCCCTATATCAGAGGCAAATCATTCCTATAGAGACATAAATGAACTGAGTCTATGGGACAGGCTCAGCTGTGGTATGACATGAACAATGACAAGAGACACAGAGAAGATGGCTCCTCACTGAAATCTCTGCCTACAGATGTAGGATCTTAATTTGAGCCAGTTTGCTACAGCAGGAAAATAATTTCTACAATTGTAAAGAAACTTTGAAAAGTGCTATGTACGTCCAATGTATTATTATTATTACAATAATCCTGCAGCAAAAGGAAACGTCAATTATTATACATTTCATACATTTTTGTAAGGGGAAATCTAACTCCAGAAGCCTTTTAAACCTCATATACACTACACATTTGTCATTTCCTGCAAAGTTCTCCTGCAACAGGGTGATCAAATTAAGATCCAACATCTGTAAGTCAGACTGATGTCCGTTGGAATTCATTATTCATCCCCTCTCTAACTTCATTGGCCATTCTCTTCTTTTTGTTTTTTTGTTTAATTTATATTTGTATTTTTTTTACAACACAAAACATACAGCAACATCCACAACATCACCCCTACCCAGACCCATCTGTTCACACCCCCATCTCCAGTACCCGCATCACTCTCCGCCACATGGCCTCAAACTGTTTGATTTCCAGTTTTTACGTATATGTTTTTTCAAGATGATTGACAGAAAAGTATCGTCCTACCCATTGGGTATCTCACTGCATATAACATGTCTTGAAATATGCAGACAGAAGGATTAAAAGTACATTTACATTGTAATACTTTGACAGCCAACTTTCTATCTCTGCCCATAACTTTTGGACTGTCACAACTTCCGCCGAAGTCGGTTCCTATCCTTGTTCGGAAGGCGTTTGGTGGTCGACGTTGCCGATGGGACGGCTGCAAGCTGCCAGGGTTTCTTGCTGCAGCTGGATCTATACCTGACAAACGTCCACCCGGCTCCTTCGGGCAGTGAGAGGGTGTCCGCCCTCGTCTCGTGCCTCTCGGGGAAAGCCCTGGAGTGGGCCAACGCTGTGTGGGGAGAAGGAGACGCGGCACTGGACGACTTTGAGGATTTCACCCGCCGCTTCTGGGCAGTCTTCGACCACCCGCCCGAGGGTAGAGTGGCGGGTGAACGTCTCTTCCACCTGATGCAGGGGACAAGGAGCGCCCAGGAGTTCGCGATGGATTTCGGACCCTGGGCACCGGCGCAGGATGGAACGACAGGGCCCTGATCGACCACTATCGCTGCAGTTTGCACGAGGACGTCCGTTGGGAGTTGGCCATCAGCGACACCACCCTCACCTTTGACCAGCTGGTGGACCTGTCCATTCGGCTGGATAACCTGCTGGCTACCCGCGGACGTCCAGAGCGGGATCTGTCGGTTCCATCTCCCAGTACCACCGTGCCGATGCCCATGGAGCTGGGAGGTGCTGCGCTCAGGGAGACCGGAGAAGGTTCCTTCAAGTGCACCATCTGTGGCCGCAGAGGTCACACTGCCGGTCGGTGCAGGGTTGGTTCCTCTGGGGGTCGAGGCAGTAGGCATGGCACTCTGGCGTCACCCCAGGTGAGCCGGCACCATTCTCACCCAGAGCCCTCTGTTGCACATCTGTTTTTGTATGTTACTTTTCCTGAGTTTTCCCAGCATAAGGCTCTCATCGATTCAGGCGCGGCTGGGCATTTCATAGACAAATCATTCGCCCATAGTTTAGGGATCCCCATTGTTCCAGTGGCTATGCCCTTCCCAGTTCACGCCTTAGACAGTCGACCATTAGGGTCAGGGTTGATTAGGGAGGCCACCGCTCCCTGGGCATGGTGACGCAGGGGGGTCACAAGAAGAGAATCAGTCTCTTCCTCATTGACTCTCATGCGTTTCCCGTGGTGCTAGGCCTACCCTGGTTAGCCTGTCATGACCCCACTATTTCATGGCAACGAAGGGCTCTCACAGGGTGGTCGCGAGAGTGCTTGGGGAGGTGTTTAGGGGTTTCCGTTGGTGCTACTACGGTGGAAAGTCCAGACCAGGTTTCCACCGTGCGCATTCCCTTTGAATATTCCGATTTGGCTCTCGCCTTCTCCAAAAAGAAGGCTACTCAATTATCGTGGGGGGGATTGTGCAATAAATCTCCTAGTAGACGCTGCACTTCCCAGGAGTCACGTGTATCCCCTGCCACAGGTGGAGACGGAGGCTATGGAAACATATGTCTCCTAATCCCTGCGTCAGGGGTACATTCGGTCCTCCACTTCACCCGCCTCCTCGAGTTTCTTTTTTTGTGAAGAAGGAGGGAGATCTGTTCCCATTTATTTACTATCGAGCTCTTAACCAGATCACTGTGAAGTACAGTTACCCGCTACCTCTCATAGCCACAGTGATTGAGTCAATGCATGGGGTGCACTTCTTCACGAAACTAGATCTCAGGAGCGCTTACAACCTGGTGCGTATCCGGGAGGGAGACGAGTGGAAGACAGCGTTCAGTATCACCTCAGGGCATTATGAGTACCTCGGCATGCCATACGGGTTGATGAATGCTCCGTCAGTCTTCCAAGCCTTTGTGGACGAGATTTTCAGGGACCTGCACGGGTAGGATGTAGAGGTGTATATCGATGACATTCTGATATACTCCGCTGCACACGCCAAGCATGTGTCCTTGGTGCGCAGGGTGCTTGGTCGACTGTTGGAGCATGACCTGTAAGGCTGAGAAATGACTGTTCTTCCAGCAGTCCGTCTCCTTCCTAGGATACCGCATTTCCACCTCAGGGGTGGAGATGGAGAGTGACCACATTACAGCCGTGCGTAATTGGCCAACTCCCACCACAGTAAAGGAGGGGCAGCGTTTTCTAGGGTTTGCCTAGTACTACCTGAGGTTTATCCGGGGTTTTGGTCTGGTAACGGCTCCCATTACCTCACTGCTGAAAAGGGGTCCGGTTTGGTTGCAGTGGTCGGCTGAGACGGGCAGGGCTTTTGTTCAACTAAGGGCCCCGTTTACCTCGGCTCCCGTGCTGGCAAATCTGGATCCCTCTTTGGCGTTCATAGTGGAGGTGGACGTATCCGAGGCTGGGATAGGAGCCGTGCTCTCTCAGCGCTCAGGTACGCCACCGAAGCTCCGCCCCTGTGCCTTCATCTCGAGGAAGCTCAGCCCGGTGGAGAGAAACTATGCCTTGGGGACCGGGAGCTGTTGGCTGTCATCAAGGATTTGAAGGCGTGGGACATTGGCACCATTTTCTCATCTGGACTGACCACCACAATCTGGAGTACATCCGGGCAGCGAGGAGACTCAATCCTTTGTTTTCACCCTTTGTTACAGACCAGATTCCCAGAATGTCAAGGCAGACGCATTGTCCCGGCTGTATGACACAGAGGAATGGCCCATGGATTCCACCCCCATACTCCCTGCCTCATGCCTGGTGGCGCCGGTAGTGTGGGAGCTGGATGCGAACATTGAGCAGGCGTTACGTGCAGAGCCCGCTCCTCTCCAGTGTCCCGTTGGGCGTCTGTACATTCCGTCTGCTGTCCATGACCGGCTGATCTATTAGGCTCGCACGTCACCCTCCTCTATTTGTTGTTTGTTGTCACCTATAAAGCATCCTAAGCATTTTATATTTTTTGTAATCCAGTTAAAGGATTGCTGTAGATCACGAGTTGTTCTTTCTCTTTTGCCATGATTTTTTCCCACATACATTTGATCTCCTGAGAAATCAAATCAAATGTTATTTGTCACATACACATGTTTAGCAGATGTTATTGTGGGTGTAGCGAAATGCTTGTGTTTCAAGCTCCAACAGTGCAGTAATATCTAACAATTCACAACAATACACACAATATACACAAGGACACCAGAAATAGAATTGTAGACCTGCACCAGGCTTGGAAGACTGAATCTGCAATAGGTAAGCAGCTTGGTTTGAAGAAATCAACTGTGGGAGCAATTATTAGGAAATGAAAGACATACAAGTCCACTGATAATCTCCCTCGATCTGGGGCTCCACGCAAGATCTCCCCCCGTGGGGTCAAAATGATCACAAGAACGGTGAGCAAAAATCCCAGAACCACACGGGGGGACCTAGTGAATGACCTGCAGAGAGCTGGGACCAAAGTAACAAAGCCTAACATCAGTAACACACTACGCCACCAGGGACTCAAATCCTGCAGTGCCAGACGTGTCCCCCTGCTTAAGCCAGTGTCCAGGCCCGTCTGAAGTTTACTAGAGAGCATTTGGATGATCCAGAAGAAGATTGGGAGAATGTCATATGGTCAGATGAAAGGGAGTTGAAAGTCCGTGTTGCCCAGCAACAGCCCCAAAACATCACTGCTCTAGAGGAGATCTGCATGGAGGAATGGGACAAAATACCAGCAACAGTGTGTGAAAACCTTGTGAAGACTTACAGAAAACGTTTGACCTCTGTCATTGCCAACAAAGGGTATATAACAAAGTATTGAGATAAACTTTTGTTATTGACCAAATACTTATTTTCCACCATAATTTGCAAATAAATTCATAAAAAATCCTACAATGTGATTTTCTGGATTTTTTTTCTAATTTTGTCTGTCATAGTTGAAGTGTACCTATGATGAAAATTACAGGCCTCTCATCTTTTTAAGTGGGAGAACTTGCACAATTGGTGGCTGACTAAATACTTTTTTGCCCCACTGTATATGGATGGGGCAGCAGCCTCTAAGGTGCAGAGTTGCATAACCGGGTGGAAGCCGCCTACTGATGGCTATTTAACAGTCTGATGGCCTTGAGACAGAAGTTGTTTTTCAGTCTCTCGGTCCCAGCTTTGATGCACCAGACCTCTGGATGATAGCGTGGTGAACAGGCAGTAGCTTGGTGTCATTGATGATCTTTTTGGCCTTCCTGTGACATCGGGTGGTGTAGGTTGTCCTGGAGGGCAGGTAGTTTGCCCCCAGTGATGCGTTGGGCAGACCGCACCAACCTCTGGAGATTTTAGAGTAAACTGAAGATATTTTTAGCAAGGAGGACATTGAGTTTTCTATATTGATCAGGTATATCAGTAGATCATCTGCAAATACATTTTAAATAAGTTTTTATTCATGTTTACCAATTCTGATACCTGTTACATTTGCGTCCTGTCTAATTCTTTCTGCAAGTGGTTCAAGTGCCAGTGCAAACAGGAGGGGGGAGAGAGGACATTCCTATCTTGTGCGCCTTTCTAAAGCAATTTCATCAGATAATGTATTATATTTTTTGCATTAGGACATTTATATCATATTTTTATAAAATTAATTATGTCAGCTGGAAAGTTGAAAACTTTCAAAGTTTTGAATAGAAAAGGCTGTTGAAAGCTTTTTCAGCATCAACAGCCGTTGTATTAAACTGAAACATGTTCTTCTATTTGTTTGTAAGTGTCTATTTTTAATGAACCCTGTTTGATTGATATGTATCAAGTCTGGTAAGACTTTTGCCATTCTATTGCTTATGAACTTTGTTATTATCTAATTTTAACACTTTATTAAACTTATGGGTCTATAATCAGCAGGGGACTCCCCCGATTTTCCTGGTTTTAATATACCTGAAATAACTGTTTGATACATGGCACTAGGAAGCACTGAATTGAGTGACATACAGTATGTGTTGTCATTTGTGTAAATAGGGGCACTACTTTGCCCCAAAATGTTAAATAGAATTCTGTGGAAGCCATCCATTCCATCCATTTGCCTGCTTATAGTTGCTTCAGGGTTGTTGAGTTTAAGAAGGCTGTAGGATCAGTCCAATTGTTGTTTATTTCAAATGTATATAGATTTTCAAAGAAGCTTTTACAATTGTTTAATTAATATCGTTGTTGTTTCTAACACATTTGTATCTTTATCTTTTAAAATTATAACTGGTTTGGCGTGTATTCATTTTATGAGGGCTGCAAGATGTTTACCAGGTTTATTTGCGATTAAATAGTATTCTTTGAGTTTAACGGGTAGTTGTTGGCTCTTTTCAAAAGTAAAAGATCGCATTCCTGCTTTAAGTTCAGAAATGTATTTTCTTCTTTAAAGATTTGTTTATGGGCTTTTTCTAAAATAGGGATTTATTTTTCTTTAATTTACATTTCTAACTCAGATTTAATTTTAGCAGAGTATGAGATTGTAATTCCTCTAAAGTACACCTTTAAAGCATCCCATATTATGTTGGGGGATAGCTTTTCTTTGTCCTCTATGTCTACATTTGTAAAGGTAAAGGTTTTTATTTATTTATTGACATATTTAATACATTTATGGGCTTGAAGTTGCGCTCTGTTAATTCTTCATATCAGAGCATTTTTTGCTTTTTTGCTTTAGCTTTTCTTACTTTGAGAAAAAATGAGTAGTCTTTTCATTGTTGGGAATAGTAATCTCCAGGTATCTTGTAAATTATTTTCAGCCTCTTTGGAGGTTCCTTGAATTTGCCTGTCAATCTTATCAAATGTATGATTTAGGTTGCTTGCTAAATTAATAGGTCCTGCCTGGATTTGATCTAATATTGTTACACCCTGAGCTGTTTCACCTGTCTTGTGTCTCCATCCCCTCCAGGTGTCGCCCATTTTCCCCATTATCCCCTGTGTATTTATACTTGTGTTCTCTGTACTCTTTTTCTCTTCTCCGGGAGAGAAGCTGCCCGGAAACAAATCCAGCAATGGCAGGAATCCTGCCGTGTGGCCGACTATGCGGTGGATTTCTCCACGTTGGCAGCGGAAAGTGCTTGTAACCAGGAAGCACTGTTCGATATGTTCCTGCACGGCGTCTCAGAGGAGGTCAAGGATGAGCTTGCTGCTCGGGAGTTACCCACAGATCTTGATTCCCTCATCGCTTTGACCATCCAAAACTATGGGCGACCACGGGAATGATGGAGGAAGAGGAAATTCGACTTCGCTCGTACGTCCAGGGATTCCACCTTGCCTCCGAGCCATCTCGGAAGTCCCCAACGATCTTCTTGCCGAGAGAACCCGAGGCTTCCCAACCTTCCCCGAGAGTTGCCGAAGACGGCTGAGTCACTGCTTTCCGAGCCTATGCAACTAGGTAGAGCTGGGCTATCACCAGCGGAACGGCAATACAGGATCAACACAAAGTGTTGTCTGTACTGCGGGGCTCTTGGTAATTTTGTATCCTCTTGTCCTTTAAAAAGATCAGGCTCACTGGTAGGAGCAAGTACTCGTGGGACATATGGAGAACTTTCCTGCTTCTCTTGCTCGCACCCCTATTCATGCCATTCTTCTGTGGGGAAACCAGTATAAATCTCTCTGGGTCCTCATTGACTCTGGGGCCAATGAGAGTTTTTTGGACACTACACTGGCTTCTGAGCTGAACATCCCCACTCAGCCCCTCTCCACTCCCATGTATGTTAGAGCGCTGGACGGGCTCTCTATAGGCCGGGTCACTCATATTACCACTCCCATCAACCTACGGATGTCAGGGAATCACAGCGAGACTATTCAATTCCTGCTCATCAAGTCTCCTCAGATACCCATGGTATTGGGATTCTCCTGGCTCCAGTGACACAATCCCCTCATCAACTTGTCTACTGGTGCCATCATGGGCTGGAGTCCATTCTGCCACGCTCAGTTTCTGAAGTCAGCACAACCTGCCCGGGAACATCTTTCTGCGTGCTCTGAAAGTGCCCCGGACCTCTCCGCCATTCCCGCGGAGTACCATCTTCGAGAGGTGTCCAACAAGGCCCGGGCCACTTCGCTTCCTCCCGATGGTGGCTCCTTGGGAGGAGAAGGCATCGTGCAGCTGGCCCGGGTCTGCTGGGTTAGTCATGGCCAGTTTGTACTATCAGGTTTGAAGGTAAGACCCAGATGCAGTCTGTGTCCGAAAAAAACAATGTTTATTACAGCTTCACCACTGCTCCTGCCATCCTGTACCTTTGCCCCACCTCTGGATCACCGACCTCTGCCTGACCCGACCCTGAGCCTGCCTGCCATCCTGTACCCTTCCCCCACTACTTTGGATATTGACCCCTGCCTGCCTTGACCTGTTGTTTGGCTGCCCTGTTGCTGTAATAAACATTGTTACTCCAACACAGTCTGCATCTGGGTCTTACCTTCAAACCTGATAAATATAGCTTTAATGCTATCTAAAAACACCCGATTTGTCCCTGGCGGGAAAAACAATGAAATCAATGTGTATTTTTCACCATGTAAGGTACAATTCCAGCTAGCAACTGGAACGAGCTGCAACAAACCCTCAAACTGGACAGGTTTACCTAAATCTCTTCATTCAAAGAATCAATCATGGACACTCTTACTGAGAGTTGTGGCTGCTTTGCGTGATGCATTGTTGTCTCTACCGTCTTGCCCTTTGTGCTGTTGTCTGTGCCCAATGATGTTTGCACCATATTTTGTGCTGCTACCATGTTGTGTTGCTACCATGTTGTTGTCATGTTGTGTTGCTACCATACTGTGTTGTCATGTTGTGTTGCTACCATACTGTGTTGTCATGTGTTGCTGCCTTGCTATGTTGTTGTCTAAGGTCTCTCTTTATGTCGTGTTCTGATGTGTGTTTTGTCCTATATTTATATTGTTTTATTTTTAATCCCAACCCCCTGTCCCTACAGGAGACCTTTTGCCTTTTGGTAGGCCGTCATTGTAAATAAGAATTTGTTTTTAACTGACTTGCCTAGTTAAATAACATTCAACATCAGAAAACGGCGTTCTTGGTCCGTGTGCTGTGATATAAAGGAAAAGGGTATATTCTTATTAATGCCATTCTCTTTGAACAGCAAGTCAGGACTGGGAATGCTTTTTTAGAACACAGAAGGCTGTGTGCTGTGATGTGTGCGCAGCAGCAGTCATACCCCTCCCACAGAGCTCGCTGACACATTCTATAGAGAAGACAGATTACTACACTCCTCAGGCTTTAGGATGAGCTGAGTGTTTGGAACAATGAGGGTTACAGAGCAATGTTGCGTACAGAAATGCAGAAACTGCACCCCTTCAGGAATAGGATATGTTACAATATTGATTCACAAATGATGAATACTGTGGTGTTATGTGCATCTGGTAATTCAGCATTTGCATGGTACTGAATATAATAGTACTATATATCATGGTACTATACATCATGATACTATACTGTATACAATATCTTATGGTACTATACTGTATATCATGGTACTGTATATCAGCACATATACGTGCAGTAGCAGCTACAGTGTGTCACACCAAATGTGTGTCACAGGAGGTTGGTGACACCTTAATTGGGGAGGACGAGCTCGTGACAATGGCTGGAGCAGAATTATCATGAGTCGTCCTTCCCTCAGTAGCCTCCTGTGGTGTGTCCATGCACTTCGGCCTGCTTTCCTCTGTATCGTAGTTTATTTAGTGCTCCCTGGCTGGCTGGTGTAGAGCTGCATGGGATTACCATTTTTATGAATCCGACGAGGCCCCGTACACCGCAATCAGGAGTGAGTGTAGTGATATTTCATTCTGACAGCCGGGGCATGGCACAGCGCTCCTCTCCACACAGAGCACCCATAAACAACAACACCAGCCCACGGGGGAACCATAAACCATACCGCCATGGCACCAGGGGAAAGAAAATCATGTTGCACCATCCCACTGAATAAATCAAATTCACACATTACATTAGATTCCTCATTCACCTATCAATCTCAAAGCTCCACACACCTTTCCAGTAAAACAAATGCATTAGAGAAGTTCTAGTCCAAAATATATTCCAATTATCCTGTGACTAGTATGGTTTATTGCAGCTTGTCTGGTGAGTGAGCTTGATAGGCCATTAATGTGTGTGAGGTTGTGGCGGATGGGCCTTGGACAAATCCTCTCAGCACAGACGCACGCTGGCCAGAACCTGTCTCTAAGCGTGTTCATGGAAAAGCAGCATCAATGTGATGGCGATACAACGGCCTACCATTCAGTAAACTACCCTGCTTTTTCTGCCAGTAAAAGACATAAGGACTGATGTGACGTGAATGGCACTTACTTTGTCCATGTGGTCTGCTGATACAGATCTAAAGACACAGTGAAAGACTGCTCCTTAAACGCGTCCTGGATAGAGGATAATGTTAATGTTATTCAAGAACAATAATGGTAAAGGTTAAAATTGCTATTCTTAATATTATAGTAGATACAGATAGTGGCATAATATCTAGTATAACAGATCATATAATAACAATAATATAATCATATCTAAGCCCTCTCGACTACAGAGGGTGGTGCGGTCTGCACAACGCATCACCGGGGGCAAACTACCTGCTCTCCAGGACACCTACAACACCCGATGTCACAGGAAGGCAAAAAAGATAATCAAGGACAATAACCACCCGAGCCACTGCCTATTCACCCTGCTTCCATCCAGAAGGCAAGGTCAGTACAGGTGCATCAAAGCTGGGACAGAGACATAGAAGCTGTTTTTCAATCTCAAGGTCATCAGACTGTTAAACAGCCACCACTAGCACAGAGAGGAGGCTGCCTACCTACAGACTTGATATCATTGGCCACTTTAATACATGGAACACTAGTCACTTTAATAATTACATTTATTTATTTTTTACATATCTCACATTACTCATCTCATATGAATATACTGTATACTTCACTATATATTCTTTACTATCTATTGCATCTTAGCCACTGTTACTGCTCATCCATATATTTTATACTTTATATTCTCATCCCATTCCTTTACTAGATTGTGCGTATTAGGTTCTGTTGTGGAATTTGTTAGATATTAGGTTTTGTTGTGGAATTGTTAGATATTACCTGTTAGATACTGCTGCACTGCCGGATCTAGAAGCATTTCACTACACTCACAATAACATCTGCTAACCATGTGTGTGACCAATAACATTTGATTTGATACAGGGTGAGTTTACTCTCTCTGATGACTGACAGCAGTCTACAGAATCACCCCCCATGTCCAAAATCAGCACCAAAGTTTACACCTCGAAATGAATGTGTTCAGGGTTCATGTCAGACGAATACACTCCATCACTGATAAAATTACTTGACTACTGTAAGGTCACGGTCTGCTGCTCCACAAAAAGAGCTGTGTAGTGAAGATCAGACTGCATGAAGAAAACCTGGAAACAACAGTTAGCATTTGGAATATACTAAGCAAACTGTACTAATAAAAATGTATATTGAGCAGTGACACTGGAAGAACTGGGAAATGTTAAGCTTCCTTGTGACATGGGGCCATGCATTATCATGATGAGACATGAGGTAATGGCAGCGGATGAATGGCAGGACAATGGGCCTCAGGATCTCATCACGGTATCTCTATGCATTCAAATTGCCATCAATAAAATGCAACTGTGTTCGTTGTCCGTAGTTTATGCCTGCTCTTACCATAACTGCACCGCCATGGGACACCCTGTTCACAACGTTGACAACAGCAAACCGCTCTCCCACACGATGCCATACACACTGTCTGCCATCTGCCTGGTACAGTTGAAACCAGGATTAATCCGTTAAGAGCACATTTAAATCAGTTAAGACGCCGAACTGCAGGCAGATCAAGACCCTGGTGAGGATGACAACCCCGCAGATGAGCTTCCCTGAGACGGTTTCTGACAGTTTGTGCAGAAATTCTTCGGTTGTGCAAACCTACAGTTTCATCAGCTTTCTGGGTGAATGGTCTCAGACAATCCCGCAGGTGAAGAAGACGGATATGGAGATTCTGGGCTGGCGTGGTTACACGTGGTCTGCGGTTGTGAGGCGAGTTGGACGTACTACCAAATTCTCTAAAATGACATTGGAGGCTTATGGTAGAGAAATGTAAATTCTATTCTCTGGCAACAGCTTTTGTGGACATTCCTACAGTCAGCATGCCAAATGCACTCTCCCTCAACTTGATGCATTGATGGAATTGTGTTGTGTGACAAAACTGCACATTTTAGAGTGGACTTTTATTGTTCCAAGCACAATGTGCACCTGTGTAATTATCATGTTGTTTAATCAGCTTCTTGATATACCACACCTGTCAGATGGCTGGATTATCTTGGCAAAGGAGAAATGCCAACAGGGCGTTTTTTTTGTGCACAAAATATGAGGGAAATACAATTTTTTACATTTAATCTCATGAAACATGGGACCAACACTTTATATTTTTGTTCAGCATTCAGGAAGTATACAGACCCGTTGACATTTTCCACATTTGTTCCGTGACAACCTTACTCTAAAATGGTTTGAATGACTTTTTTCCCTTATTAATCTACACAGAATACCCTATACTGACAAACTGAAAACAGGTTTTAGAAATGTTTGCAGTATACAGAACCTTTGCTATGATATTCGAGCTCAGGTGCACCCTGTTTCCATTGATCATCCTTGAGATGTTTCTACAACTTGATTGGAGTTCACCTGTGGTAAATTCAATTCATTGGACATGATTAGGAAAGGCGCACACCTGTCTATATAAGGTCACACAGTTGACAGTGCATGTTAGAGCAAGAACCAAGCCATGCGGTCAAAGGAATTGTCTGTAGCGCTCCAAGACAGGATTGTGTCGAGGCACAGATCTGGGGAAGAGTACCAAAAAAGTTCTGCAGCATTGATGATCCCCGAGAACACAGTGGCCTCCATCATTCTTAAATTGAAGAAGTTTGGAACCACCAAGACTTTTCCTAGAGCTGGCCGCCCGGCAAAACTGAGCAATCGGGAGAGAAGGGCCTTGGTCGGGGAGGTGACCAAGAACCTGATGGTCACTCTGACAGTGCTCCAGAGTTCCTCTGTGGAGATGGGAGAAACTTCCAGAAGGACAACCATCTCTGCAGCACTCCACCAATCAGGCCTTTATGGTAAAAGGCACATGATAGCCAGCTTGGATCTTGCAAATAGGCACCTAAAGACTCTCAGACCATGAGAAACAAGATTCTCTGGTCTGATGAAACCAAGATTGAACTCTTTGGCCTGAATGCCAAATGGATGGAGGAAACCTTGCACCATCCCTAAGGTGAAGCATGGTGGAAGCCGCATCATGCTGTGGGGATGTTTTTCAGATGCAGGGACAGGAAGACTAGTCAGGGTCGAAGGAAAGATGAACGGAGCAAAGTACAGATCGATCCTTGATGAAAACCTGTTTCAGAGCGCTCAGGACCTCAAACTGGGGCGAAGGTTCACCTTCTGACAACACAACGACCCTAAGCACACAGCCAAGACAACGCAGAATTGGCTTTGGGACAAGTCTCTGAATGTCCTTGAGTGGCCCAGCCTGAGCCCGGACTTGAACCCAATCAAACATCTCTGGAGAGACCTGAAAATAGCTGTGAAGCGACGCTCCCCATCCAACCTGACAGAGCTTGAGGATCTGCAGAGAAGAATGGGAGAAACTCCCCAAATACAGGTTTGCCAAGCTTGCAGCGTCATACTCAAGAAGACCCACGGCTGTAATCGCTGCCAAAGGTGCGTCAACAAAGTACTGAGTAAAGGGTCTGAATATTTGTGTACATTTATTTGTTTTATGTGCAAAAAGTTATAAAAACAGTTTTTGGGGGTATTGTGTGTAGATTGATCAGGGGAAAAAACATTTTAATCCATTTGAGAATAAGGCTGTAAAGTAATAAAATGTGGAAAAGTCAAGGGGTCTGAATACGTTTTAAAAATGCACTGTACAGTACAATTGGTATTTGAAGCACAGGTTTTCTAAATATTGTGTAACTTCATAGCATATAATTAAAATTAATATTGTACGTTAAAGCTTTTACCTCAGTAGTCAAAACTATTTGACCTCTGTTTAAAATTGATGTTGTGTTTATGTTTTAGCACCAGCCTCAGACGTCTCAAGGTCACTGTGTCCTGGTCATCAACCAGACTTTCTGATTAGGTCACTTTCTGTCCTGGTCAGGCTGTATTGGAACAAAGATAGCGATTCCACTATCAGATAATACCTGATGCAATTTGTATGCAGTGCTCCTAAGTTTAAAGTACACACATTACAGTGAATCTGGGGCAATTTGTGTACCGGTAAGTGAGTGATTTAGGACTAATTTGCATCATGGGTGTTGTTGTCCTTGAGGCTGACTGGAGTGTAAAGGCTCTATTGTTTTTCACAGAACAGTCTTTTTGCAAGGTATCACCCACACTGTGATGACTCACAGTGCACTGCTCTCAAAATACACCCAGATCACAGCCCCGGGCATGGTCCTCTGACAGTCTATATCAGGGTTCCACAACTGGCAGCGGTTTTATTTGACCCCCTCAAGTTCACTGAGCAAAAAAATATAATAAAACATTTTAAATGGTTACATTTTCATTGTTGGATGTAAAAACACCAAGAAATCAGCTTCAAGTGATTTTAATTTCAACAAATAATAGAGAGACACGTGATCATAAACAAATGGAAGCAAGATTTATGTTTTAATCTAATATTATGTTAGTTTGGCCTTCTTGCAGTTAGTTTGCAGTCTACAAATGATTTCAAATTGTGTTCCGGACCCCCGACCATCCACTCCACTAAAAATCGTCCAGCACTGAATTTAGTTGATGATCCCTGGTCTATATTATATTTTCAGATAATATAATCAAGGCGTATCAAAAGTTATATTACTTTTCCCGAAGTACAGTATATACTGTATATACACTGAGTGTAAAAAAACATTAAGGCCACCTGTTCTTTCCATGACATAGACTGACCAGATGAATCCAGGTGAAAGCTATGATCCCTTATTGATGTCACTTGTTAAATCCATTTCAATCAGTGTAGATGAAGGGGAGGATATTGATTAAATCATTATTTTTAAGCCTTGAGACATGGATTGCGTATTTTGTACCATTCAGAGGGTGAATGGGAAAGACAAAATATTTAAGTGCATTTGAACAGGGTATGGTAGTTAGTGTCAGGCGCACCGGTTTGTGTCAAGAACTGGGTATGGTAGTTGGTGTCAGGCGCAGCGGTTTGTGTCAAGAACTGGGTATGGTAGTAGGTGTCAGGCACACCGGTTTGTGTCAAGAACTGGGTATGGTAGTTGGTGTCAGGCGCACCGGTTTGTGTCAAGAACTGGGTATGGTAGTTGGTGTCAGGTGCACCGGTTTGTGTCAAGAACTGGGTATGGTAGTAGGTGTCAGGCACACCGGTTTGTGTCAAGAACTGGGTATGGTAGTAGGTGTCAGGCACACCGGTTTGTGTCAAGAACTGGGTATGGTAGTAGGTGTCAGGCACACCGGTTTGTGTCAAGAACTGGGTATGGTAGTAGGTGTCAGGCACACCGGTTTGTGTCAAGAACTGGGTATGGTAGTAGGTGTCAGGCGCACCGGTTTGTGTCAAGAACTGGGTATGGTAGTAGGTGTCAGGCGCACCGGTTTGTGTCAAGAACTGGGTATGGTAGTAGGTGTCAGGCACACCGGTTTGTGTCAAGAACTGGGTATGGTAGTAGGTGTCAGGCGCACCGGTTTGTGTCAAGAACTGGGTATGGTAGTAGGTGTCAGGCACACCGGTTTGTGTCAAGAACTGGGTATGGTAGTAGGTGTCAGGCACAACGGTTTGTGTCAAGAACTGGGTATGGTAGTAGGTGTCAGGCACACCGGTTTGTGTCAAGAACTGGGTATGGTAGTAGGTGTCAGGCACACCGGTTTGTGTCAAGAACTGGGTATGGTAGTAGGTGTCAGGCACAACGGTTTGTGTCAAGAACTGGGTATGGTAGTAGGTGTCAGGCGCACCGGTTTGTGTCAAGAACTGGGTATGGTAGTAGGTGTCAGGCACAACGGTTTGTGTCAAGAACTGGGTATGGTAGTAGGTGTCAGGCGCACCGGTTTGTGTCAAGAACTGGGTATGGTAGTAGGTGTCAGGCGCACCGGTTTGTGTCAAGAACTGCAATGCTGCTAGGTTTTTCACTCAACAGTTCCGTGTTTCAAAAATGCCAGCATCCCTGTGGAACGCTTTGACACCTTGTAGAGTCCTTGAGAACGAATTGAGGGGAAATGGGGGGGTTGTACACTCAGTGTATACTTAGGGAAAAGTAAAATCACTTTAATACGCCTTGATTATAGTATCTGTCTCAACTTTCTAAAAGAAGAGAGCCTTTCAGTTTGGCAGAAACTTGCCAATATAGGATAGCTTCATCGACCACCCAGAATATCACATTACTGTATGTACTCTGTCAAGTGTAGACTAGGAAATGAATAAAAAAAACGGAGCTTTTGGCATTCTGAGCACAGCCCGAATCCAGCAGCTATTCCTCAGGTAGTATTCTGGCTCTACAGGAAAAAATAAATCATGATGATTGACTAGAGCCGCAGCATCACAGCAAGATAATTAATCTATGGGGGGCTGATCATGCTTCACTTTTATTTTTTAAATAACAAATGAATATCTATTCTTTGGCATGTTGAGAAGACAATGCAGGATACAGGATTGGAGCCTCTGTCTGTCATATTGCAGGTAATGTTTTCAGGTCAGATGAAAGACATTCAGTCAGTCACGTTCTGAAGACACATTCCCCTTGGGATGACCTCTCTCCCATCATACTCAAGTACATTGTCATCAATGTGCTTGTCATTCTGTAGTCTAACCTATACATAATCAGTATGCGTTTATGAAATCAACTACATTGCAATCAGACTGTGCATAGTGACTGATGGACAAATCTCTGTGCATCCCAAATAGGACTCAATACTCACCACCATGGCCCAGTTTTTCATAAATGATCTGGATTTCACCTATCGGAAAGGATGAAATGCATAGAAATAGAATGAATAGAACTGACAAATAATTTACTTTCATGTGGAATCCTGTTGTATAGATTTTCTTTCTATGCATTTAATTCTATCCAATAGCCAAAATCCATACAGATGACTTAAAAAAAAACTTGGAGCAGGTGATCAAGATGAATGTACAGTACGATGACTCTGCAATGGAATCACAACTAAAAAGGACCTAACCAAAAACATTAAATCATACATGGCAGCGTACACAGACGCCAAATTGAAAAATAATGTAATATGTAAATTAGAACAATATGTTTTACATAATGAGGTCAACAGGTATATTTTTCTTTGTTCATTAATCTTCAACCATACACCGAGTGTTCAAAACATTAGGAACACCTGCTCTTTCCATGGCATATGGTGAAAGCTATAATCCTTTATTGATTTTACTTGTTAAATCCACTTCAATCAGTGTAGATGAAGAGGAGGAGACAGGTTAAAGGATTTTTTAGCCTCGACAATTGAGAAATGGATTGTGTGTGTGTTATTCAGAGGGTGAATGGGCAACACAAAAGATGTAAGTGCCTTTGAACGGGGTATGTTATTAGGTGCCAGGCATATCAGTTTGATTGTCAAACACTGCAACACTTCTGGGTTTTTCACGCTCAACAGTTTCCCTTGTGTATCAAGAATGGTCCACCACCCAAAGGACATCCAGCTAACTTGACACAACTGTGGGAAGCATTGGAGTCAACATGGGCCAGCATCCCTGTGGAATGCTTGACACCTTGTAGAATCCATGCCCCTGATGAATTGAGGCTGTTCTGAGGGAAAAGGGGTTGCAACTCAATATTAGTGAGTTGTTCCTAATGTTTTGTACACTCAAGAGTATATTAGAAGATTCTCCATTAATTTAACTCCAGAGAATTCTCAAGAATATTGATGCAGGAAGGCAAACATATAAGATGAAAATGTCAAACGGATATATCATATATTAGATTTATAATAAATGGTTAAATTACAGCTTTTCCACCCAAATATGCAAAAAGCACTTAAGTCATACTCCCTCTCCTCATAGGGTGAGCATTGTACACGGAGACAGACGGGAGAATCACTCTGTGTAGCACGTTATGGTGTAGATAGGAACAAATCATAATCAAAGTAGAATAATATGTCCAAATATGTCATCATTTGTTACAGGCCTGCATGTATACTAAAAATATAAATGCAACAATTTCAAGATTTTACTGAGTTACAGTTCAAAGAAGGAAGTCAGTCAATTTAAATGAATTTCACAACTGGGCAGGGGCACAGCCATGGGTGAGCATGGGACGGCATAGGCCCACCCACTTGGGAGCCAGGTCCACCCACTGGGGAGCCAGGCACAGACCATCAGAATGAGTTGTTCCCCACAAGAGCTTTATTTCAGACAGAAATACTCCTCAGCACCGCCCCTCCCCCTCTTCAGATGATGCCGAAGGGTGAAGAAGCCAGATGTGAAAGTCCTGGGCTGGCGTGGTTACGCATGGTCTGCGGTTGTGAGGTAGGTTGGATGTACTACCCAATTCTCTAAACATTGGATGCGGCTTATGGTAGAGAAATTAACAAATTCTCTGGCAACAGCTCTGGTGGACATTCCTGCAGTCACCATGCCAATTGCAAGCTCCCTCAACTTGAGACATCCATGGCATTGTGTTGTGTGACAAAACTGCACATTTTAGAGTGGCTGGTTATTGTCCCCAGCACAAGGTGCACCTGTGTAATGATGCTGTTTAATCAGCTTCTTGAGATGCCACACGTGTCAGGTGGACAGGCTATCTTGGAAAAGGAGAAATACTCACTAACAGGGATGTAACCAAATTTGTGCACCAAATTTGAGATAAGCTTTTTGTGCGCATGGAACGTTTCTGGGATCTTTAATTTTAGCTTATGAAAAATGTGACCAACACTTTAAATGTTGTGTTTATATTTTTGTTCAGTATAGATCACATTAAAGATACGCTACCTCTACAACCACACAACTTTAGGTACAAAAATAACCTGCAATCTATGACCGTGGCATGTTTGCCACTGCAAGGAAAGGAACATTAGAACTGAAGCAATTTTCCAGGCCGTCCTTATTACTGGAACACAGTGGCTACTACTCTCCAGCTGTTCACATCTCCAGACATGATTCCAATTTTCAAACCTTTGAAAATACTTCCGAACATCATCACCTTTTAACTTTTTTGACAATCCTCAATAAGATTATTGCTGCTACATATTTCAGATGAATTCACCTGATTACATCATAAAGATGAAATCAAGTCTCAGGACCGTTGTGAAAAGAAAAGAAAAATGCAAATCTATAGGGAGTCTTTAATCAGGAAAATGTTACAGGGAAATATTCCAATGACTACATTTCAATTATTTTCTGAGGCAACTCTGTTTGTCATGTGCAATAGAAATGTCTAAATCCCATTCTTCACATTTAAAACCAAATAACTGAAAGGTCCAAATGCAGTCATTTTTTACCTCAATATCAAATCATTTCAGGGTAACAATTAAGTACCTTACTGTGATTCATTTCAATAAAAATTGAAAAGAGCAATTTCTCAAGATTTTTGCTAGGACTGGGAGTGGTCTGGGTGAGTATTTTCAAACAGCTCTTACATTAAAAGAGCATCATAATTGTCACAGTAGTATTCCTACCCCAGCGAGGAAATATCTAGAAAATACAGAAAATCATGTTTGACTGCATTGGTCCTTTAAGGATTCATACTGATCTAATCAAAACAGTTTGGCAGATTTTCTTCTTGAAGTGCTTTCAGACAAGAGAGGGCTACTTATAACTATGTATAACACACCAACATGTGAGCCTCTGAAATCCACAATGTCAATCAACTGGATAAGCGGCCGTGTTCCTTAGCCACTCACATTTTCAACGTGAAGAGCAAATCTCATCTTCCCTATCCCTTCTCTGGGAACTAACGGTGTTAAGTGGCATTGTTCTAGTTGTGGCAGGTTTCCCTGCTGGTACTGCTCTGATAAGCAACATGAAGACAACATACCAGAGACAACACACGTCTCAACTTTGAGATGAAGGGGTCAACTGTTGTCAGACAACGCACAGAGCACATGCCTGCCACACAACACACTTGCACACACTCTTTTCAGCCAACCTTTCAGACAACCCACTTCTACAGTTGAAAACAGCGGTTTAATCCTAGCTTCCCAAATAAACACAAATTAAAAAATAAATGCATAAGAGATATTCTACAATGTATTCTCAATGGAGTATTACATGAAATCAAATGTACATATTAATTTGCAAATTATTTGTATTAATTAAAGTAGGTGCAAGACTTAACATGGGACACAGGCGAGGGACAGGGTTCTGTCTAGTTCTACTGGATAATCAGCACATGCATTAAAGAGACTGTTGAATCCTCCAACATCTCAACAACCAAACAAGTAAACCAAAAACACAGCGAAAGAAACACCAGACCAGTTTTGTGAACTGATATAAATGATTGCCATTTGCAATATATCAGCTTTTAACCGTAACGGAACCCCAATGTCAATGTTATGGGTCAAGTTATGACTGAAAATATATGACAGACTGTATATATTAATTTACAGTCTGTTAATCGTTTCTTTTTTGTGTTTAAAAGTCTCAGGCTCATTTCACAGTGAGTGATAGAGAGAAAGGCATCCCTCCTGTTCAGCCAACACAGCATGTGATGTGTAGAGAGCAGAGTCCATGATGTCCTGTAACTGAGCCAGCCCACCTCCAGATCTTCCTGTCCGTCAGAACCTTGGGAAGGCCAGAGGATCTCCTCCGAGGTGAGCCAGCACAGCAACACCCTCCTAGCCAGGGACTTCTTTCTCCTCAGATCGACATGGCTTTACCTGGCTCATTTCAGCAAGGACTCCTGGAAGACGAGACAACGCATCAAGACAGAATATTGTGTAAAGGATTATTTAAAAGTGAGTAGTAACTTGGCATGAACATAGGCTGAGACTGGACACCGTTTGAAAGTAACATTACCTGGGTCTCTTTAGGCCCCTGGCTGGAGAGGTCCTCTGTTTTCACCTCCACAGGAGCTACATTGTTGGCCATCTGTAGGCTCCGGGTCACCGGCCCACCAGCTCGCTCCCTCGCTCTCAGAGAGAACCGTTCCCCTTCTTTCTTAGGCGGCACCTGAGACGGCTTCTGTAGGGGCAATTTCACCTCTGCTACCTTCTTGGGCGGCATTTCCTTGCCCATGCGTTGCTTTGTCTGGGTTGCTGGCAGTGGTGCAGAGTTACTGGGAGTCTCGGAGGGCAACGGGGTGGGGGGTAATGATTGAACTTTGCCTTTTTTACTTTTCATGTTGAGAGAAACTGTGGCAGCAGGGAAAGAGGCTGGCCTCTTCGTACGCACCTGTGTGACAGCCGTCTTTCCTTTACCTGGCCGCGGTGTGGTCTCTGCCTCCGCAGAGCCGGGTCCAGAAGTGCGAGCGCGTGTTTTGCCCAGGGTTTTGGGCACCGGCTCAGCGGTCTCTGGCTGCTGGATCTCAGAGTCTGTGGTTCTCCTTCGAAGGCTCATGTTTTTGTCTACAGCTGGTGTTGCCTCTTCTGCTGCTGCTCCCTTTCTGGCCTTTTTAGAGACAGGCTTCATGGGACAGCTGACTGCTATATGTTTACTGAGGCTGGCAGGGTAAGTGAACTCCCGACTGCAGTGAGGGCACACATGGACCTCCTGCGGCTCCTCCTCTTTAACCTGGCTAGGGGCCTTAGCAGTAGCAGCAGTCTTATTCCTCTGAGTGATGGCCTTCTGAACCAGCTGGTTCTTCTTCTTACTGAGGGAACTCATCTTGGTTTTGCCAAGCGGTTCTTGGTTGAAGTTCAGCCTCTTGGGTTGGCCCATTCTGCGGAAGGCGTTGTGCCCTGCGTTGGCAGCAGAGGCAGGCGACAGAGAGCCGTTCTGGGGCTTCACTATCTGTCTCAGAGGGATGGGGTTCTTCTTGGGAGTGTACCGCCGCTTATCACTGGCGTTGGCACAGGCTAGTATGTGCTTGTGCAGCTCGGGCATGTTGTCGAAACTCTTGCCGCATTTGGTGCATCGGATGGCAGTGCTGAACGTCTGGGGAATGTTGTGGGTAGTGAAGTTGGTGGCCGAGGCCACTGAGTCTGCAGCCGTGCGGTTGTGGTAGGGGAAGGGGGGTGGCTTGAAACTGGGGTAGTGTTGATTAATGCCCAGGCGTACGTCTGGGCCTTTAGGCTTGCCTCCTTCAGAAGCCATGATCTTTATTGTAGTATAGAGCTCTTCAGTTGGGTCCTCTGGTCCAGCCTCCTCATGCTTCCCGTTAGTATCAGGCTGCTCTTTCTTCACATCAGAGACCCCCTGGGAGGAGGCAGCTTCAGCAGAGGACTCAGGCCCTGTGGTTGAGGGGTTACTCTCCTCTTTGGCCCTGGCTGGGTCTGTGTAGTTCTGTGGCCTCAGCTTGCCACTCTCCACCGCTGCGTGTGTGCACGGCTGGCTGGGATGCAGGTCTTTGTGGTGCTGCTGGAGGTTGCAGAGGAAGGCGAACTCCTTGGAGCAGAAGGAGCAGACAAAGATGCGTCCCACACCATGGAGGGCTGTACGGTGCTCCAGCAGGGCCGGGGCATTCCCAAACAGCTGCACACAGAACTCACACCTGTAGGGCCACTCAGCCGCGTGCTCCACGATGTGCCGACTGAGCTCTTTGATGGAGCGGAAGGGATCCTCACACACGTTACACACAAAGCTCTTACTGAAGGGGTCTGGCTCCAATCCCTCCTCCTCCACCACCTCCTCCTCCTCAGAGGGCTTTTCAGCAGCAGTGGCAGATGGAGGTGAAGACCCTGTGGCACCAGGAGGAAGGCCTAAATCAGCCAGCTGATCCATGTGCTGGACCTCCTCTTTAATCATAGTGCTAGAGAGTGATGCTGGGGAGACCACTGACGGAGCTGGGACATCTGATATTCCAACAGGAGAGGTCGATGAGGCAGTGAGGGGGGATTCTGTTACGGGTGATAAAACAGGGAGTTCAGAGCATTGGGATTTCCCCTGTCCCTCAGTAATAATCGGTTCCAGGTCTGGGTTAATTTGGATATCTAAGAAAATGTGGTTCCCACTCCTAGCAGGTTTAGATTGTGCTGAGGACAGACTCACAGGGACAGCATCAGATACTGAGGGGGACTCTGTAGAGGGGTTTGATAAAGCTTTCCCGATAACGGGATCTGTATTGTGGGTGTGGTCTACTGGCTTAGTGACATCTCCATAACTGTTACTTACCGCAGCTAATATTGTCTCTGCTGTAGTAGAGTTAGATACACAAACTGGCTCATCCTCACAATGGTCAATGGATCTGGGGGACATTTTAGGGGAGAGGACATGGAGAGAGCTGGAAGTGGGGCAGTCTGATGAGGGCATAGAGGGTAGGACAGGGGGAGGTGGAGTTGGAGAGGTCATGCTGGAGACGCAGGGGGAGGAGGGATTCATAGTGACAGGGGTTAGAGAGGGGGGAGAGGGATCGGCTGATTCAAAGGGCATATTGGAAGAGGGACTGTGAGAAGCTGTGCCTGTACCACTGCTTGCAGTATACTGAGAATCTGGGCTTCCCAGGGCACAAGAGCCCTCCTCTCCTGCTGGGTTTAAGCCAGCGTACTCATTCATCAACACCTTCTCTAGCATACTGGTATTGGGCTTCTTCTTCTTGGTGTGGGGCTGTGTCGGAGCTAGACTTCCCTTGGACTCTGGCTCCGCTGTACTCTTCCGACTCATGCTTAAATCCAGCACTTCCTCCCTGGGCGTCTTGTTGAAGCCGTCACTCCATTTACTGATGCCACTGGAAAGGTCCAAGGGCTGCTGATTACACGAGTTCCCTCCGGTCCGAGAGGCAGACCAGCTGCACCCGTCCTTCCCGCTGGGACTCATGGTGTTCCTCTCCTCTTTGCTGGACAGACTCCAGGCAGAGGAAATGCCCAGGCTCTCCAGCTTTGGCACCTTGAGGGTGTACGACGAGACCCCTGCCTCGCTCTTACAGCCATCTGCTTTCAGCGCAGGGCTGAGCTGTGGAGACGAGGGAGGGGAAGCCGTTCTTCTCTTAAACCTGCCTGAGGCTGCAGGCAGAGACGTAACGGAGAGAGGGGGAGCTAATCTGTGGCTGTCTGCTATCAGGGCGATGGTGGGTTTCTGACCGTCTGTCTGAGTCTGGAGGAGCTGTTTGAGCTTAGGAGACAGATAGATAGTTTTCTCCTTTTGAAATGTTAATGAGTCTGAGGACTGAGGGAAGAGACTTTCCACCAACAAGGTAGATGAGGAAGACGTGGAGGAGGAAGAGGCAGAGGAGGACCCATTTTCAGACTCCATTTTAAGACTGGGCATGAGCGGAGGTGTCGACGTTCTCCTTTTCGTCGTGGGCTGGCCGAGGTTGGAGACCTGCTTCACAGCACAGGTCCTGGTGTCCACTTTGAAAGCCTGACTGATCTGATTGGGACTGATGACCACTGCGTCGAGACCAAACAGTGCTGCAGAACTGGAGTCCACTTCAATCACTTCACAGCCGCTGACTGAACTAGTGGACAGGATCTTGCCGTCGATGTACAGGCTGAGATTCTCCGAGATATTATTGGATATGTCGACCATGTACTCCTCTCGGTCCCCCTCATCCTCAGTGTCTGCACTGGGCACATAGACAGGGGGTGGGCTGGCACTGGGGGACTGCTCAGGCAGACGCTGCTGCTGCTGTTGCGGGCTCTCCTGCAGCAGCATGCCTTTCCTGCGCACACCCTTGGGCAGTAAGTGGCGCTCGTGGATTCTGCGTTGGTGTCTGCGCATGTTAGTGTGAGTGCCGAAAGCCTTATTACAGTACTTGCAAGGATGAAGCTCTTTTGTCTCTCCATTCTCATCCACGATAAAGGGCTGGTCACTCTCAGCCGCAGGGTCCTTCCTCACAACCTGAGGGCTCTGCATAAGTCCTCCAGGGAGCGGGGACCCCATGACAACGTAGTGGCCAGAGACAGTGGCACAGTCTGGGCTGGAACAGTCAGCCTGCCCCAGAGGACTGAGTAAAGTAGCAGTCCCAGCCAGTGAGCCAGGCCTTTGGCCTTTGTTCTTTGGCCCGTTCTCATGCCTCCGCTCGTGCCGCCGACGTCCCACCTGCGAGCCAAAGGACTTGCCACAGTAACGGCATTTGAACGTATGCGTTTGCTGGTTTGCAGTGGCATGGATGTGGGTGTGGCGCTCCAAGCCCTGTTTGGTGGAGAAATGGCGCTCGCAGTGCTGGCAGGGATGGGACTCCTCTCCGTGGGGGTCACCTTCAAGGTCAGGGTCGAGGTATGGGTCAGCCTCTGGTTCAGGCCTTGGTAGGGATGAGGCAGTCTGAAGGCTCCCAGGCCCCACCTCACCTGGGCTGCTATGGCTTAGTGGCAGATCAGGCTGCTCACACCTATCCTCCGACTCAGATTCAGTAGCAGACCGAGCACTCTGCGACGGCCGCTGCTGCAGATCCCTTGGGTCTTCCTCATCTTTCTCTCTCATTGCTGCTGAGATGAACTGGGCTTGAGAGAGGCTGTTACTCCCCATGGTGGAGCTCTCCCGAGTCCCCTGTGAAGGCCCTGGAGAAGGAGAGGGTCTCTCGTCCTCCTCATTTGGACCTAAAACCGCAGAGCAACAGAATTTAAAAAGTAACATTTAATTTCAACGTAAAAAAATATTCTGAGAATTTAAAGGGGGAAACCCAGCCGAAATGGTTGAAATACATGAATAACATGACTTAACTAGCTACACCTGAACAGACTTCCCAAATATCTATTATAAAATGGGGCAACTTACCTTCCTCTGTATCCCACATCTCTGTGACAATAGGTTTGGTTCCGCCTGTTTGTTTGGGCCCACGGAATCCACCCAAACAAGCCTGTCTGGCTCTTTCCAACAGTTTTCTGGCTAAGGTAGAAAGCACACATCAACCAACAAACATTAGCCAAACTCAAATAAAAAAATTCACACCAAAGCAATACTGGTAAGATGTGCAATGAAGTTTCTTTAAAATGTTGACATTGGACTACTTCTACATAAGTAAATGCACTATCAGAAAGATGTTCAGAGAAGTGAACATCTAGTGGGGAAAGTGTACTAATTCACACCTCAACTCACAACTGTGCTGTGTATTGGTTGGCACTTAAAACTACATGGAATTTCAAACTCATATTATATTTGTCTAACACAAAGCAAAGCAATATACTGTATGACTGCTGAACAGGTTCTTAAACAATGTATACCAAGTACCACATGTGCTTATGTCATCAATTGTCTTTCGATATTACCATACAGAATGTTTTTTTCCCTTCTTCTAAACAGCTGCAGGATTAAAAGTCAGGCTAACATCCAATACGGTCAAATACAACTTCTGGCCTAAATGAATTTTCACAGCTATGATGACTTCATTCAGAATTTTTAAAGTCATACTAAACACTAAGCTACATAATGAACAAACTGTCATGCGAAGAGACATGGATATTTTTGGAATGGCTGATCAATGTAGTGGTTATGTCCCTAGGCAGGAGACCATTTTGAGTTGATATCAGCCAGCCTCAAGAGACTGGGCTAGCATCCAGTCATCACTGGAGTTGCTGTGACAACAAGGTCATCTGGCCTGGCCTACAAAGCCTGATTCATGCCACAGAAACACATGTTGCAGCTCAGTCACCTGTGCCCCTCAAATTGGTTTCAAGTCAGCAAAAATAAACAAGTTTGAGTGCTTGAAAACAAGCATTGAAATTGTGCTAGCATTAGTTTTTCTCCAGAAGTTAATTTATTTACATTGAAAGATTATATGGTGTATAGATAGCTCCCACTTGTTGGAAATTTAATGCAGATATGTACATGATTTGTCAAAGAGGGATTGCAGATAAATGACAAGTAGGCCATCTCAACAGACAATTCTGAATGTTGAGACTTTAACACAACTCACTGATAGTACTCAATAGGCCTTTTAACATGGCAATGTTCTTAGCCCCTGGCTATCCTTAGTCCCAGGCAAAAACTGGTCGTGGGCAAGCTAAGCCTGTGTCCACACAAACAGAGTTGCCTGAAACCAACCGTCACTTTTCTGGAGTAAAATATTCAAATTAGGAGACAATGGAACACTGATTGACTAGCCCTGCAAAGTCGGTGCCACCCTGCTCTGGAGCAGGGCCAGCAAGACCACTTTTTTTATGAGTGTGAAAACGCTGGAATTAGAATGCACCGTAGTGAATGAGAGAAAACAGACAGGCCGCGAGCGTCAATGCCGTCATGCACTTCACATTAGAACGCAAGTCTATTTTTCCCCCCGCATCTACGTGAAGCAATTCCGGTACAGCGAGCATATAAAACGCCACAAAAGACCGTTTGTGCATTGTTACGTCTGGAATTGTGACATGTATAAGTTAGTTAGAAAGTGTCTATTTTGTGTTAAGTTTAGCTGCCAGTGACAATAATACATATTTGAAAGCAATAACTTTATGCCTACCTTTGTTGATGCCAAGCACAGACATATAGCCTAGGCAGGCTACGACTGGGAAACTCGAACTCCGTTCAAGAGAGAATACAGTTATGTATAAATAACCAGACTAGCTACATTCTTTAAAAACTGCTAGGGTGTATTAACTAACGTTACAACGCTCCTGTTCGTGATCCAACATAACAGGAGGCAGGTACGGTGGCTCCCGTGGGACATAATGTGAGTCAAAATGAACACAATAATTCACAAGGGCTACATAGCAAACATAAATAGAACTGCTTATTATGGCTTTTCATGACAATTACATTGGCATAAACTACTTAGTGCATGTTAATTGACGCTCTACTCGCACGCAAATTAACGTAATCCGTGTGGTTTCAGTTTTGCCCTGGGATAAAAACTCTTTTAGCCCTGGGCATTGGTGTGAACGTGACTATTTAGTTAACCTTTAACTAGACAAGAACAAATTCTTATTTTAAAATGACGGCCTACCCCGGACAAACCCTCCCCTCACACAGACGACGCTGGGCCAATTGTGCACCGCCCTATGCGTCTCCCGATCACTATTCAGTCAATAAATCAGTGCAAATTAAAAACAGACCGGGGTTGAATGCATAGATAGGCCTACAACAAACTTGACAATCATAGACAGTCATTCATATTGAAAGGAAAACCCGAGGTCAATTTCAAAGAGAGAGGGAAAAAAAGTATGAATTTCATTCTAGCAGGTAATTATTATGCAAAATGCAACTCGATTTTAAGATTTGGTATTGTTGAGAAAGGAAGGGTGGGACTACAGAACTTGTGCAACTACATGCATCCTGGGCCTAGTCTGCAGCACTACATTACCTCAACTTTGCATTGACTTTGGCTGACTAGCTAGCTAGTAGCTACAGTCCCGATGCCAAATAAAATGGAGCTCACTTACCTGGGAAACATGAACATTTGACAAAGTATAAGAAACCTATACCGTTCAGCTAAATCGTGTTTGTTACGTCGAACATTATTAAAGGGTGTTTCATTTCAGGGCAGGCATATTCCCAGCGATGGCACAGACAAAACTGATACACGTACCCAGGTAGCTAACTAGATGTAGCTAAGGGTTTACAGCACATGTATGACACATACCTCGAGTAATCTACCATCCCTTTACCACAACGGCAACTGTTTAAGTTATTTTCTGAACACAAAAACCAGCACTTTGCAGTCTAGCACGCCCGTGCTTGACCTAGCCTGTTAGCTCGCGAGCTAGCTACCCGAGCTGAATTGACAGCAGAGTGAAACAAACCGATCAGACTATGCAATCCCTAACCTGCAAGTCCTGTAACATAACTAGCTAATTGGATACCTCTTAAATATAGGTAAGTAGCAAATGGATCAACGGATCAAATAACGTGGCTCGCAAATAAGTTGCTAGTCTGGAAAGGTCACACACATCCCAGAAAACTCGGTGGCTGGTTCGTGGTGACGTTTACGTTAGGTAGCTAACTTATTTATCCGACAAGCCAATGTTGACAGTATCGTGCTGTCTGTGTTGTTACATAATAGCTACCAATTTAGCTGCAATCAACCTTTATGAATTAACAGTAACATAAAACTACATTTGAGATAGAAAGTTTGGAAAGGAAAATTACTGCATCTAGTTAGTTACACCTCACTGTACTGTTAGCGAAGCTAGCTAGCTAGCATGCTATCAAGAATTCAACTTCGAATGGGCGTAAGGACAATTTCCTTCGACTTCTGCCACCCACTGCCAGCTATCGTATCGAAGAGCTTGGTAAATATGTACTGCAAAATGTAATAGAGAAATTAGAATTTTAGGGGTGTACGCCTTACCTCGCTTTGCCCTGGGTGAATTTTTCTTGTTCAGATTGCTGGCTCTTTCTTCCTCTAATGCAGCTGTTATCTCAGGGTTGTCTTCCCCATTGTACCACACCAGCAACTCTTCCCCGGGTCCTATTGGCTGTTACAAGAAAAGAGGAGAATGGGAACAAATCAGAGACAGGTTTGCTGAGAGACAGGATGAAATACTTGGGCTCTTGTTGTGCCTGTCAAGTCCAACAAGAATGTTAGGTCCTGACATTTCAGTAGCTGTAGATGGCAAACTATGTATTTTTTTTTTGTCAATTCCTTTATAAATGGTTTATTATACCCAAGTATAGCAGAGACAGCATAATACAAATTTGTATTTTGCATGAATTATTTAAAAAAGTTTACCACAATTCTCTCATTTGGCTTCAATGAGAATAACCCCCATACTAGCCAGCAGATCCGACCGCTTGCTTACATCTGCACTAGGGTCGGACAGAATCCCTGTGTAGATTAAGACGCTGCGGAGCCAGCGTGAGATATGGCTCGGGAAAACGTACCTCAATCCAGGAATGAGAAATGCGTTGTACTACAAATTGGCACATTATCCCAAATGTTACACAGAGAAGATTGAACGCTAAATAGCCAGTACTCTTGCATTCACATGCCTAAATAGAAAACCATCACTCTGCTTTAATGCTCAAATGTTTAGAGAATAACATTTTACCAGTGAGACTTCATGTCTGAATTACCCGTAACACTTTGTAGTAAATGGCTCGGTTGATCTCCATGGGGAAAAGGTTCTGTTCTTGAGTGGAGTGTGCCCAGTTTACATACCGTAGCCAGTTCCCCTTCATGGGGTCTCTAGCATCCACACACATCCAGCCCCTGGCTGGAAAATACACCTACAGAGGACAGATTGGTTATCTGGATGATAATGTTATGAAAACGGATAACAGCATATATAATATGTGTGCTGTGCCTGTGATGTTTACAACCTAGATGTCTGTGAAGGTACTGTAGATCTTTGAGGCTATTGCTCTATCCTCTGCTGCTCACCTCCCACATGTAAACATTGCTGGACACCTGGGACCTCTTTTTTCTCTCTCCTACAAACGGGCCGAACCTCTTGCCTTTAGGGATTAGCCTCGAGGCCCAGACACCTGGGGAAAAGAGTGGAGGAAAATCCCAAACCAAAACCCCACTGCCTACTAAACGTTGCCTAGGCAACTCCCTGCCATTGGGGGATAGCGATCCCAAATCAAATTCATCTTACAAATGCAGATTATTTAAAAGTTGGCCAGAATTGGACATGCACTACAACATTCACAATTAACCATGCAATATAGAAAAGCTTTCAGACTCTAAAAATGTGTTAAGGTGTGCCGATTCTCTGAGGCATGCCAGAACAGGCTGGAGATGATTATTTTTCTTGAGTTGAAAGCCTTCATAATGTACTCTGCGTCCACTGCCAGATGTAGTTCTTCCTCTCCCTTGTGATCACTGGTCGTTACTGAATGATCCTAAGTATCAGGAGCTACACTTATGAGCTACACTCATGCCACAGTCAGAAACCACAGAGCCGCTCACTGCATATCGTACGGTGCACTGCTAGCGGAATCTTACCACCAACAAATGATCATTGATCACTTATCTACAAAACTGAAAAGTGATGTGACGTTAGAACAAACCCAAAGCAGCTCATTTTCAACTCACCAATGCGACTTTGATCAACAGCAGAGCAGCTTAGTCTCATGCTATCGGGCAAGCCCTTCCACACATGGTGCGGAATGTCAGTGAGCTTTTCCTTTGTCCCTCCAGGAACTGCCATAGTCACCTAGAATATAACACACAATTTCATATCTAAAGCAGACCACCACCCTGACCAAAACATAAAAACACTCTCACACCAGGAGTACTGTAAAACTGAGAATAAATGCATTGGCTTCTTTTACCTGCTCATGTAAGACTCTGGGTCTGGCACTTTGGTCAGGCTGTGCTCATATTGGATGTAAAGGGGAGGCAGCACAGGAGACATGTATAATTGTGGTCTCAGGATAATAGTCAATCCTATGGTTGGATAACAGCATTGAGGCAGACTGCCGATGCCACATATAGCCACATGATAGTGACTCTGGCAGAGTTACTACTGATTATGAAGGGGATAGCTATCATTACTAGTACTCCACTATAATTAGGATTAACTACCCCTTTATTAACAACACAAGGTGAAATATAAGACACGCATGTTTGTGGAATCAAGTTGTTCTTATTACAACAAGCTTGAGAAGCACAGCTAGCAAGTTCCTTTTGTAAGAGGTTGTATTTGTTACTCATAAGGTACCGTATTAGGAAAGGAGAGGGGATTCTAAGGCAAACTGTCCTGGCTGTCACTGGTTCAAAATATCACACTCCTTTATATAGTTGACAAACTCCGACACAAAGCAGATTACATGGAGGCCATGCATATATTTGAGATTGTAGTATGAATTCAGTGTAATAACTCATTATTGTAGTAGACTTTTCCATAGCCTGAAATACAGTGATGTGATCATATCCATAAGTAAGGCCTACCTCACCAAACAAGTTCAAGAAAATGCCTTCAGTAGGCTATAGGCTGCACTCATGTTGAATATAGGGTAGTATAAGGTCTTTTAAGGTCTTTTAAAAGCTTTCAAAATATGATAATTTTACAGTTACAACGGAAAGAGACTAGCCTACTAACTATCGGCTAAACCATTATTGATCCAGAACTTTTCTATACTTTCATGAACAAATCAATTAGGCCTACATTTGGAGAGTTTTCACACCCCTAGACTTTTTCCAGATTTTGTTACGTTACATTTTGTTAGCCTTATTCTAAAATGGATTAAATGGGGTTTTCCCCCCTCATCAATCGACACACAAAACCCCACAATGACAAAGAAAAAAGTTATTTTTTAAATTTTACAAAATGTATTAAAAATAAATTAATCCAATCAAATTTTATTGGTCACATACATGTGTTTATCAGATGTTATTGTGGGTGTAGGGAAATGCTTATGTTTCTAGCTCCGACAGTGCAGTAATATCTAATCATTTCACAACATATACCCAATACACACAAATCTAAGTAAAGGAATTAAGAATATATAAATGTCAGAGCAGCATACAGTATATACATATGAGATGAGTAATGCAAAATATGTAAACATTAATAAAGTGACTAGTGTTACATTTATTAGTGGCCAGTGATTTCAAATCTACAGTGGGGCAAAAAAGTATTTAGTCAGCCACCAATTGTGCAAGTTCTCCCACTTAAAAAGATGAGAGAGGCCTGTAATTTTCATCATAGGTACACTTCAACTATGACAGACAAAATGAGGGAAAAAAATCCAGAAAATCACATTGTAAGATTTTTAATGAATTAATTTGCAAATTATGGTGGAACCGGTATCCCAATATTGCATATTCAATGGCATTTAGATACAGTACTACAAGAAATTGATGTCCACTAATCAATCACATTTTTATTCGGCCCATGCCACATGTAAATGTTTAACTGTTATGTTATCATCAGGCAAATAACACTGATAGTTGGTGTCTAAAAATTTACACAATCATTTGATTACATGTATCCTTTAATTTCTTACCCTCAGGATGTGGAAGTATGTAGGTTAAAAATCCTCATAGTATTTTTTAAATATTTATTTCCAGGAGTATTACTTTGTACTTGAAAATAAAGCATGAAAGACTATTACATGAATTACAAGAATGTATTGTGCATTTTCTTGCAGAGATTGTTTTTTGCTCAATCCAACACACACCTGGGAACCCTGGAAGCCTGCCGTGCAGCACCCCTTTAGCTGTTATAGGGCCAAGTGCCAAGCTCCAGGGAACAGAGGCATATTATGGCATCAAGAATCCAATAACATTTTATTGGTCACATACACATATTTAGCAAATGTTATTGCGGGTGTAGTGAAATGCTTGTATTCCTATCTCCAACAGTGCATTAGTATCTAACAACTCACAATAATACACACAAATCTAAAAGTAAAAGAATGGAATTAACAAATACATAAATATTAGTTCGAGCAATGTCGGAGGGGCATTGACTAAAATACAGTACAGTACATGAGATGAGTAAAGCAGTATGTAAACATTATTTTAACATTATTAAAGTGGCCAGTGATTTCAAGTCTATGTATGTAGGGCAGTAGCCTCTAGGGTGCAGGGTTGAGTATAGTGATGGCTATTTAGCAGTCTGATGGCCTTGAGATCAAAGCTGTTTTTAAGTCTCTTGGTCCCAGCATTGATGCACCTGTACTGACCTCGCCTTCTGGATGATAGCGGGCTGAACAGGCTGTGGCTCGGGAGGTTTATGTCCTTGATGATCTTTTTGGCCTTCGTGTGAATCCTGATGCTGCCTCACGCTAACAGATTTTCCCTTTAGACTATGAATGGAAGTTCTCTTAAAAACACATTGATTTAATCACATGGTATCTTTTTTGTTTTAAATAATGAAATACATTTCGAATGTGCTACTGCTACAGAGTAACCAGGGAAAAGGGTCCTTGTCAAAGTTCCGTTCCAAACATGTTAGTGGCCAGCAGAGGAGGCTGTGTTCCCACACAATGTAGGTGATTATATAACCCCCCTTTCTTTCTCCCAACAGAAGAGCACAGTCATTCCAATAAATGTTTACCAAGTCTCAAGCACAAGAGTATACAGTTCATTATCAACCTGGTCAATGAGTGTCTCTCATTCATGTTGTTGGATAACGGATTTAAGAATTAATTAGCAAACCTCTGGCATTGTTAATATATTATACTGAGATTCATGTATCAAAATGACTTTTGAAAAAAATTCAATCACCAAATTTTAACATCCTGTCATGAAGAGCACATGTTCAACTTAATTTAAAAAAAACATGTGATTCCATCTCAAGAGGTTAAATTTAAAAAAATGACTATAGGAAGTGCCTAATTAAGTGCCAAAAAGTAACAGGGTTGGTCATAACAGGGGGAATGGATGCTTGCTGTGTGCAACAGGGAGGGGCAATTGAATGCAGGCTTTATGTTTTGTTAAAAAAGATTCTAGCCTGTCTATCTATAATAACAGGGTTGACGTGTTATGCTCGACACACACAGTTTCCCACAACAAAAGACCAGAAAAAGGATTTTCAAATCCAATATTAGTTAACAATTTCTACTTAAATATCAAAGGGACGCAAAAGGGACTCATTTTGTGGAAGACCCAGGTAGTGGTTGGTTTGAAAAGCACTTGTTTCAACTGCCGCCCCAATTTCATTGGTCAGTGTAATAAAACACCCAGAGCTGACTCCTCCCATCTTCCATAAGACTTCACCCTCAAGAGAGCATAAACTCCACCCTCAACTACCAGGTCATCCTTCCTGGCACCTCAACTCAGCTGTCAGCAGTACTCCAGCTCTGAGAGGGGCATTCCCCCCTTGACAGCAACTTCTCATGCCTTCCCACTCAGGATGTCCATCATTGACCCTCATGCACACATGTATACAGCTTGGCCAGATGAGCTCTTTAAAGAGCCTATGTATTTCATTTCAACATAAATATTGTATGTGTGAGCACTGAGCACTGCACATACTGTTGGCATACTGTTCCTGCAACATGCCTCTGTGTGGGTGACACAGGACCTTCCTCTCTTGTAAAAAAAAAACAAACTTGAGAGGTATTGATGTACCTTACAAATCCGGCCTTGCCACTGACTTGGATATGTGTAGTATGATGTTTTTGTGGTCTATTCAGTATGGTGAATCGACCACTGGAGATAGGTTCAAAAGAACACCAGTCAGTGATTATTTATTTAATAACTTGCCTTTTACAATTGAATTGGAACTTGAAGACAAGTCCAAAAGTAATTGTGTTTAGATTCATAGACAAGATTTTACGCTAGCACATCATTTTAATTGTGTTTAGATTCATAGACAAGACTTTACGCTAGCACATCATTTTAATTGTGTTTAGATTCATAGACAAGATTTTACGCTAGCACATCATTTTAATTGTGTTTAGATTCATAGACAAGATTTTACGCTAGCACATCATTTTAATTGTGTTTAGATTCATAGACAAGATTTTACGCTAGCACATCATTTTAATTGTGTTTAGATTCATAGACAAGATTTTACGCTAGCACATCATTTTAATTGTGTTTAGATTCATAGACAATATTTTACGCTAGCACATCATTTTAAGGGGTTCTTATTACATAGTAATTATATATTTACACTGTATCAAGTTTTGTAATGAATTGCAATACATAATTATATAGTAATAACATGTAATTGGTGGTAATTGCAGTCTGTAATTACAGAGGTGTAACAATGAAGGCTTGTTACAATGCTTGTTACAAATGGGCAAGTTTAGTTGCTACTCAGCTGCATCCGATTCAGTAATAACTATCACAAGGTTGGAATCTCTTGTGGACAGATATGCTGGGTGTCCCGGGATTACATAGGCTCTAATTACCTACCTTTGAATGTACACTCTTCAAAATGTCCACTCAATGTCGTTGCTAGCACTTGGTTGAGTTTACAAAAACAGATCAGATGTAGGTCAACCTCACTGACTGGGGTCTACCATACGGGTGTCATCCTCGAGTGGGAGGATAAACACACTAGTACACCATAGAGTACGTGTACTATCTACATAGGTACAACGAAATTACTATGTGTTACACAATATTAAGCTGGAAAATGAAGTGTATCTTGAGGGGTACTTACATACTTAATGTGTACATCTGCTGCAGCTTCAATTGGAACAATCAGGACAGCTTCTGCTGGGGCAGCTTCTTCTGCTTGCTTTAATGCAGCTTCCACTGGAGCTATCAGGATGGTGTCCACTGGTGCAGATTCTTCAGGAACATATTTTACTGGGGCTGGTTCCTCTTGGTAATGTTCTACGGGGAAATCTATTTCAGGTTTTACAGAGGCAACTAGGTCAGGTTTAACAGGGGCAACTGGGTCAGGTACAAGGACTACTGGGACAGATTCCTCAGGGGTGATGACAGGTCCTTCAGCAGCAGGTTCCTCACGGGCAGGTTCTCCAGAGGCAAGTTCCTCTGGGACAACTGGAAGAGGTTCTACTGCGGCAAGTTCTTCAGGGCCAGGTTCCTCTGGGACAACTGGAACAGCTTCTACAGGGGCAATAAGGGGGGTTAATAGCCTCAGCTACCTCTGTCTTGACTTCAGTGATAACAGCAAATTCTTTGGTTTGGCCTTTCCAATAGGTTCAGGAGATTAATAAGTGAAAATAACATGTACATGTGACTGGCAAAATAAAGGAAACTTCAACATGAAGCGTCTTAGTGTCTGGAACTCTATTGGAGGGATGCAACACCATTCTTCCACAAGAAATCCTATATTTTGGTGTTTTGTTGGTGGTGGTGGAAAACGCTGTCTCAGACGCACACTCCAGAATTTCCCAGAAATGTTCAATTGAGTTTAGATCTGGTGACTGACCCCCACACACACTTTAAACCCCATATGCTTGTTTGAGACCCTTCCTTCAAAGTCACTGAGATTTATTCTTCTAGCCATGGTAGCCAACATTTTTATACATCACCGTAAGCATGATGGGATGCTAATTGCTTAATTAACTCTGGAACCACACCTGTGTGGAAGTACCTGCTTTCAATACACTTTGTATCCCTCATTTACTCAAGTGTTTCCTTTATTTTGGCAGTTACCTGTATATTTCAGCATAAAGAAAGTAATTATTCTTAAGAGTGTTTGTCCCCATGCTGTCCAAACACAGATGTGATTATGGAGTGGACGTAGGATTAGCTTCCCTCAATGTAGGGGAAATGGGAGGAGTGTGGAGTGTAGTGTTAACTCCTAAACAGCTTACATACTTGTATTCTATACAGCTGGGGATGTTTCTGCTTTCAACCACCAAGACTAGAGCATCAGACACTCCACCTGGCAGAATTACATAACAAGTACCACCAAGGCAGGGCAGACGGCTCCCCTCCCCATATTACATTTCAACATAAGGAACTTTCATTTGCATTCACAATTAAGGAGTAACCATAGCCCTGCCATGTATGGTCACTCTGAACAGCGCAGCCCAATGTGGCCCGGTACAAATATTTAGCATACCTAAATAAACCTGTTCCATATGGTTCTGATCAAATAAAAATACACACCAGAGTCAGAGGTCTGAGATATAATCCATAAAGGTTACTATAAATAAACATAACCAAGTCTCAATTGGCTCTGATTTGTCATAATTGCTGCAATTTTAACAGTGTATATAGAAATTCCCTACCCACAACTACTATGGTCTAAACACACTGCAAAACTTGTGTTCTGTAACGGTGATGCGAGTAACATCTTATGTTCAAAATATGAAATAATTCACAAGTTGCTTCATGTAACTCATTCAAATACATAAAAAAAAATGATAAACGCACAACTATTCCACAGTGAAGTTAACATTTTATTTGTTTAAGTGCCATTCATGCATATTGGGGATGGGGGTGGTATCGACAACTCTAATAACAAGTTATTTTACAGCACTAAACCAATACAAAGAGTAGCTGTATCACCTCATTGGACAGCAAAAGTAATAAACCGTGCAATAACCAAGAGGACAAAAAGGAGAAAAGAAAACAAATACAAGAAATGACAAAGACAAAATCAAAAACTGAAAAACATAAAATATATATTATCAACATTGAAACACTGAATGTAGAACCATAGTACAGGTAAAAGGTAGTGTCACAAAAAGCCAACACATTTTCATCACATATATACAATATAGATATATACACATACGGTCTCACCCTCTGATTGGACATTAACAAAATACTCTATTCTTTTCCCTCTGATGAGTAAGACCAACCCCTTGCCTTGATGCCCCGCCCCCAAGAGGAAAAAGGGATGATTGAAAAGACATTTATTTACAAGAAGCACAACAACACACCAGCACTGAATAAAATAGGCCTCAATCAGCAGTACTTCTTGGCAGTTTTCTCCATAATGTAACAAGCGAACAAGGCTGATTTTCTTTTTTCATATCATAGTAATCTCTCTGGCAGGTACATCTCCAGCAGTATTTAAAAAATTGAATGGTCTTTTTAAACAAAATGTACTCACTCGCACACAGACACACAAGCACACACACACAGTTAAGAGGGTGATCCAGTCATCGTCTTTCCCTTCCTCTTTACCTCTGATCACATCCATGAGCTCTTTCCAGCCCATCCCATCTCCTCTGAGCTGTGGGGGTGGATTTACTACATACCCTAAGGCTGTCCGAGAGTTTTTCATTAGTGCCTTCATCATTACCAGTGATGAAATGCAACATACAAAACCATGGGCTGCCAAGACTTCCCTATCACTTTTATATCCATATTCTCACTGTGTTCCTCAAAACACCCATTCCTTAGGTGAGTCCCAGAGTCTGCAGCACCCACACTGACTTCAACTAGCAATCAAATGGTCAATTAAAAAGCACTACACTGATCTTTTCTCCATAAAGTAGTCCTCCTTCACTAATGAAGGGCTCAATGATTGACAATCTTAAGTGATCTTGGCTTTTTAACTGAATGAGCAATCAGACTGTGCTTTAAATGGCTGGCTGGCTGACTGACTGACTGACTGACTGATTTTGGCCATTAAACAAAGACTAAACACTCAATGGGTATCCACAGGCAGGACAATCAGCCACACACAACGCTTTCAAATACAATGAACATTTGGGAATCTAACCGAAAATCCGGTACAGGTAAAAGAGGCAGAAGTAAGAAAAGGAAAAAGATGGAGGAAAAGAAAGAAAAAAACATTTAAGATCAAAACAATGGGCAGTATTAACGAACTGGCTGCTAAAAGATCTGTGAAACCTTGCAGATATGCTTGGCAGTATAGCTAGCTGTGAGAAGAGCTAGCACTAGCTCCAGCCAAGCTTCCCTTCTTGTCTTCTGCCTCCTGTTTCAAAAGGACAATGGCGGTTCAGTATCTACACATGTACACTGTCACAAGAGACATATTGGTGTCTGGCCCCAGCGGTGTTTATGTGATATTACAAAACAATGTCATGATTTTCAGAAATGGAGTAAAACAAAATCCAGCCAAAGATTTAGTTTATCTAAGGGCCAATAGTGGAGGAACAAATTAAAAAGGGAAGATGAACTGTGCTCTACCCAGACAAAGCTCCCATACAGGTTTAACGCAGCACCATGATGGAAGTTCAGGGCCAGTCTGATTAAGACGACAAAGAGGGACAGAGAGGACAGGAGTGTTTCCAGAACCTCTAGTCTCCCATCCTCCACCTGGCTGTTGATCAGACAGAGCTCATTTCTCTACATAAGAAACCCTGCCTGCAAAATGCACATCTGCCTTGAACCCTTGCTTTCATCTCTTTTTTCTGCATCTGTTTTGTGCTCGTTGATAGCATATGCAGATTATTGTAATTTTAGGGCAAACACACACCTCGTTCCCTTTTTATATGGTATTTCAGCATATTTTATGCCTTGCAGTGTAAGTCTGATGGTCACAACCAAGAAGATATTTGGGAGATCAGTTCTGATGACTTCGGACGTATAGCATCTGAATGAAGAACATTCCTATTGTTTGTAGTAATTAAGTTATATCAGTACATTTCCTGCATCATAAGATAACAGGAAAATATCCCACAGTTCATTGTGCTGCATGTACACAGAGTTTAATATATGAAAAGACACCTACAGGTGTATACTTGTACTCATTCATTTTGTGTATTAACTACAAACTATTCCCTTAATACACTAGTACAGGGAAATTATGAGGTGATGAGGTCTGATGAGGTCTGGAATTCATCTACCAGTTTCAGTCTTGGAGATAAAGAGATAAAGGTATGACATTGTTAACAGAATAGACACAAAACCACAACAAATACTGCCGGTAATGTTTCTGAATGTACACAATTAGCTTAAAAAAATGGGCCAGATGTGTTGGTTAAAGGACAACGCTCTATGATAAAGTATTTGTGTTCTTTATGTGAAGCCTAGTTCAATGCAAAACACCCTGTTCAAAACATAACCTCAGTTATTGTAAACCTTCCTACCAATACACCCACTATTGGGGATCCTAACCTTCCTACCAATACACCCACTATTGGGGATCCTAACCTTCCTACCAATACACCCACTATTGGGGATCCTAACCTTCCTACCAATACACCCACTATTGGGGATCCTAACCTTCCTACCAATACACCCACTATTGGGGATCCTAACCTTCCTACCAATACACCCACTATTGGGGATCCTAACCTTCCTACCAATACACCCACTATTGCGGATCCTAACCTTCCTACCAATACACCCACTATTGGGGTTCCATCGTCCACCCAAAGCAAACCAACAAGCACCACAGGCGGCCTGCGTTTTCCATAAAATAAGAAGGAATAAAGAGAGAAACTCATCCAAGAGGCAGCCGAGGCCTAAAGTCAACACGAGAAGGATAACAAGCGGAACAAGTCGCTCAAATCACACAACAGTTACGGAGGGAGCTGGGGGAACTTTGGAAAGCTGCTGGCTGGGAGGGGGATGGGAGAGGGCTGGCTGAGGAACGAGGACTGGAGGATTTGTTTCGACATGAACGTGTGCTACTTGCCTGGTCAAGACAAGCACATAAGCCACCACTTAAACATGTCCTAGTAAATATGATTGTCTTCAAAGTAACATTTATTTTGTATGTTTCATTTTGTTTGTAAAAATGGCAGCACTCTGAAGTCTCTCCCTCTATCCTCCCAAAACAACACCTGCTCTTCTGTTCTGTATCCCACCAGCAACAGTCAGTCTCCTCGCTAGAGCGTACAGCTCAGCCTGGCTTCTTCCTCCTACTTCCACCTGCTCTGCACCACCTGACCGTTCCTTGTTAGGGGCAGAACATCTAACATTAGACAATGGAGTCCCAGTCAAAGTCATCCTGGATGTCATCAGCTGGCATGCGGTGCATCTGGAAGTTTCTGGGAGAGATCATGTGCTGCTGGTTCATCTGCGCATGGTGTCCTAAGAGAAGAGAGCAGGGGAGTTGGGCATAGTACATACACAAAGACACACATGCACTGTGCAAGCTTCATTGGTTAAATGTGTAGTTGAATGGGAAATGGACTTGTCGAGGTGTTGTTGTAGTGCTTGTAGAATGTGGAAGGATAGGTTTGATGAATACTTGGAGTGTACCGTAGAGACCATCCCCTTAACTGAGATCTAGTTTAGTGAGTAGTTGTATTGTATAGGGGCTGCCGCTGTTCTGTACCTGTCATTGTGGGACCTGCGCTGCTCATTGGGGGCATGTGGGGGTATCCTGGGGGGCCCATCATAGACATGCTCTGTCTTGAGTCCATGTAGAGATTTCCTGTGGAGAGAAAGACAAACTCAAGTATCGCAATCCCAAAATAATATATGTGCTAGCTAAAACAAGCCACCTGGTCAGCAGCATTATTGCAATATACATTGAGTGTACAAAATATTAAGGACACCTGCTCTTTCCATGACAGACTGACCAGGTGAATCCAGGTGAAAGCTATGATCCCTTATTGACGTCACCTGTTAAATACACTTCAATCAGTGTAGATGAAGGGGAGCAGACAGGTTAAATAAGGATGTTTAGACCACTGAGACATAGATTGTGTATGCGTGTCATTCAGAGGGTGAATGGGCAAGACAAAAAATATTTAAGTGCCTTTGAACGGGGTATGGTGGTAGGTCCAGTTTGTTTCAAGAACTGCAAAACCTCTGGATTTTTCACTCAACAGTTTCCTGTGTATGAAGAATGGTCCATCACCCAAAGGACAACCAGCCAACTTGACAACTGTGGGAGGCATTGGAATCAACATGGGCCAGCATCCTTGTGGAACGCATTCAACACCCTGTAGTCCATGCCCTAATAAATTGCAAATTGAGGCTGTTCTAAAGGGCCAAAGGGAGTGCAACTCAATATTAGGAAGGTGTTCCTAATGTTTTGTACACTCAGTGTACATTTACATAAAGGACAATGCCACCAATGTCCAGTTATCTGGAGTGGTAAATGCAATAAGAATGTTAGTTGGGATGCAGGTTAGAGGTGAGGAGTCACCCACCTGTGGCCATGTGCTGGCTGGGCTTGTTGGGGTGCATGGAGCCATGGCATACGGGTACGGGCTGCACTGCCCCCTGTGGCTGAATGACACCGGTGCGGGCAAAGAACTGGTTGATAGATGAGCAGAGATCTGCGATCTGTGTGGGCTCCAGGGCCCAGTTGTTCTGCTCTGCTAGTCTCATGCTCTCCTTCAGTCCTACACAGGGTCAAACATACATATCATCAGCCAAGGAAAACAACAGCGATGTACAGCCGCCTCAGCAGCTCACCAGTCCAACCCTTTCAGTAGTACTAGCTGCTAGCCACTGCAGAGAAATGTCTCAACGACAAGTTAGTCATAAAAATCACCGGTCAAATCATCCACACCCCATAAATGTGAAAAGTGGGTGTAGACACTTTTATCTATGTAAAAAAAAAAAAAAGCTTTAATTACATAACTAAACTTTATCGTTGATAATTAAAACCGCCTACCTTGCAATTGTATACTGTAATTGGATCAACTCTGTGACCTGCTGAGCTACACTGTTTGGTAATTAAACTTGAAGGCAGTGTTCTTTAATTGTAGAGCTCCTTCAAATTCAACTGTTGATTGGCAACACGTCAGCACACCAACAAAAAGAGAGAACTCCAATGTGTCTAATGGTGCTCATCATGGGCAATCAGCCATGAAATCATTAGGATAAAATGACTCCGGTAAACACAATAAACAGCTTTTAAAATGTCAGTGAAAAGAACAGGTAGACAGTAAGAAAAATATATTAAACGCAGGCCTAACACATTGAAAAATAAGCAGCCTGTATAGTTATCCTATTTGAGGCTGAAATTGGATGTGTCAATGCAACAGCATTTACATAATCCTTCATGGCCACACCTTGAAAAGGTGAGAGGTCGACATCAGCCCAGTTATAACTGCTGGCAATACGGCAGCTCTCTTTCAGTGCGTCCAGATTTGGGTACCAGTCAGAGGGCAGACCTGTAAACACAGATGGAGCACAGACTATTTTTTAGAGGCTGGAGGAGTCCATGAGTCTCTACATTTCCTGCAACAGTACTCTACTTTGGCCACCGGTAGGAGCCAGTATCCTCTGAAAAGGTTGCTGTGCTCCAGGTACTGTCTGGTGTATGGATGCAGGATTTGCTTTGTTCTCATTACAGCAAACAGCATAAATCAGATGGTGATTTACTGTCCTTTGTCCCAAAGCAGGTCTTGGTACTTATACAGAACAAATGTCCAGCTGTGTCTTGGAGGGTTGTCCCTGGGTGTATCTGAATGTGTGTGTTTGTGTGTGTGTGTGAGACATCGGTGTAGAAGAGAGAGGCAGGTCTTACCCGTGTTGCAGGCCATCTGTTGCTGGGCAGGATGGGGCTGGTGAGCCAGAGTCTGATGCTGCTGCTGGGAGGGGTGCTGGCCGTGCTGCTGTGAGTGTTGGGAGGGGTGCTGGGTGTGCTGTGCGTGTTGGGAGGGGTGCGGCGTGTGCTGTGATGGGTGCGGACCATGCTGGGAGTGTGCAGGGTGATGGGGGTGCTGTGGGTGTTGGTGCTGGGTGTGTTGGTTGTGTGGGCCGTGCTGGGAGAGGTGCTGTGTGTGGGGCGAGCCATGGCCCGGGTGGGCGTTCTGGCCAGGGAGCTGGGGAGGGTGGGACAGGGGCACCTGGCCACCACTGCTGGAGTGGTTGTTTGTCAGGCTGTTCTGGGTGCTAATGGTGCCACTGGGTGAGTGCTGATAGGAGCAGGAGGTGTGGGTCTGTTGGGACGATTCCGTTGGCATGCCCATCAAACCTGGAAGTCCATACACACACACAAAACACAGTCATTATTAGTCCTCTCTGCTTAGAGAATTGAATCACTATTTGATATAAACATACAATGTAAAATAAACTGATGTTACATTGAGACTAAACAGCTGCCATTTTGAACGAGCTAAAGGAATGTCTGAGCAGCACTAGAGAGTCTGAGCCTTTCTTCTGCATCCTGTGTTTCTTTTCACATTTGTCATTGTGCAGCAGCACTGTTCTCTAAACAAGCACGACTGGAGCACGAACATCTGCACACCCAACAGCAATCGTGTAGAGGAGTGGTTCTTAAGAGGCCTGTCCATTTACATGTTAGTCATTTAGAGTTGCCTTCGCCACTGCCTCAGAACACTTACTGAAGAGGTGACAAAGGTGGATCTCTTATCGGCACGACTTACGGCAGCAATTACAGTTAAAGTGCCTTGCTCAAAGGCACATCGGCATATTTTTTACCAAGTCGGCTTGGGGTTTTGAACCAGCTACACTTTGATTACTGGCCCAACGCTCTTAACCGCTAGAATATCAGCTTTGCCACAGTAAACCTATTTTACTGGAGTGCTTTTAGAGTTGACTCCAGCCCCACTGCCCCAGAACACTTACTGCAGCGGTGACAAAGGTGGATCTCTTATCGGCACAGAAAGCCCATTGTCCAACCAGGGAAATACAGAAAGCAATTAGCGCGCAGCCCCAGAATAATAATGCGAGCTCATTACCTATTATCAAAGCCAGTGAATTAGCTCACTGTCTACAGCACCATGGTGTGAAATCCTCTCGCTCGCTTATTTACACTTTTTAATTGCAAGGGCTTGTCTGACTAAGAGATTTCACTTTTATGCACATAAAAAGGGAACAACTTTAAACTAATGAAACTTAGATGATAGATTAAAGGAGAGGAACACTGAAAACATTAGCATGAAATGCATTAGATTTGTGAAAGTAGGCTATACAAGGAAAAGCATTGTCTGCTTTTACCCATAACCCACTTGTCAAGTGCTTTTTGTTCTTCAGTCAATCAGACTACAAAGGAAAGCATTACGTTCTAAAGGGCTGCCATGTGTTGGAGAGCTACACTTGATCTGACTCTGTGCAATAGGCCTTTATCAGGTTTGATGCTGCAATCATATGAAGTGTGTGTGTGTGTGTGTATATATATATATATATATATATATATATTATCCTAAAGATATAAGGATTAACAGAGTAAGGATTAATTAACATGTTTCATCCCATATAATGAAAGTCCACTGCATTATTCTGCTATGAACTTGCCGACTCTTTTATGCTTAGCATTGGGAATGAGGCCAGAGGCTTTAGCACACAGTAGACCATGAAAACACCCATAGATTTCCACTACGGTTACTGTCTATTAAATAACTAATTGAAATCACTAAACCTAATTCGCACCAATTCCACTCTCCTTCCACCAGCTGTTAGATGTATAACAACACCCATAGAATAATCCTGGCATCTTCTGCACGAGTTCACTAACACTACCCGGTGGGGCTGGGCGATATGACCATATATATCGTGTGACGATAGAAAAACGTTTATCGTTTATATCGTTGTGTCGCAAATCACACTCTTTATGGCAATATTTTTGTCAATTGGACGACGCTTTGCGTTCTTCCACACGAGTCGCGTGGAAGGAAATATGCAACACAAACATGGAGAGTGAACGTCACACAGAGCTCGTACCTAAAAGAGGGGCTACTTCGGTCTCATGGCCGTGGTTTGGGTATGAAAAGTCTGACACGGACCAGAAAACCGTCCTCTGCTAAATATGCCGCCGGCCGGTCCAGACAACAGACTAACACCACTAACCTCTTTTACCACCTACGCAAGAATCATGTGAAACAGGCTGGTCCCTCCAACAGGCTCAAACACCACTAACCTCTTTTACCACCTACGCAATAATCATGTGAAACAGGCTGGTCCCTCCAACAGGCTCAAACACCACTAACCTCTTTTACCACCTACGCAAGAATCATGTGAAACAGGCTTGTCACGACAACAGGCTCAAACACCACTAATCTCTTTTACCACCTACGCAAGAATCATGTGAAACAGGCTTGTCACGACAACAGGCTCAAACACCACTAATCTCTTTTACCACCTATGCAAGAATCATGTGAAACAGGCTGGTCCCGACAACAGGCTCAAACACCACTAATCTCTTTTACCACCTACGCAAGAATCATGTGAAACAGGCTGGTCCCGACAACAGGCTCAAACACCACTAATCTCTTTTACCACCTACGCAAGAATCATGTGAAACAGGCCGGTCCCGACAACAGGCTCAAACACCACTAACCTCTTTTACCACCTACGCAAGAATCATGTGAAAGAGTACGGAGAGAGTCTACGGATGACACGCAAAAAAGACCCCCGACTCAGACGTTGGAAGAGGCTTTTGCCCGCGGCACAGCATATGGCAAAGAATCACGAAGATGGAAGGAGATAACAGCTGCCGTTACAACTTACATCTGCAAAGACGTGGCTCCAATTTACACGGTCCAGAAACGGGTGTTTCATGAGTTGTGCTAACACTCAACCCAAGGTACCAAATGCAAATTGATATGTGACACGTCTTAAAACCAAAATAACATGCAAAACAGGCAATCTGTCAAAAATAAATAAATATATATTTTAGGCTTATGTTTAATTTGTTTGCAACTATAGTTGAAGTGTTTTCCATTTACCTCTTTAGATTTTATACATTAATATTTTATATTTTGTTACATGCTTATTTTAAAATTTGCACAAAGGTTCTAAATAAAATGAGAAAGTACCTTTTTATTTGTTGAGTTTAATTCAAAATGTAATAAGAAATAGGTCTTTATGTGGTCATTTTATATAAACTAGATAACAAAAAAAATAGGTGCTATATCGTGATTTGTATCATCATCAGGATATGAAATGACCTATGTCAGGATTTGAGATTTTGGCCATAGTGCCTAGCCCCACTACCTGGTATGCGTCATCCTGCCCTCTTGACGAGCACTCACCCTGTTGGCTGAAGGACTGCCCAAAGACAGACTTGTAAAGGCTGCGGAAGGAGGCACTGAGATCTTCAAAGTCGGAGAAGAGGAGCTGCTTGTCCCTCTCTGGCATGTTGTACTGGGGCTGGAGGGGCTGCTGGAGGCTCATCGACTGAGACACCGGCTCTGGGTGGTTAGTCACCTGGGGATGGAGGAGGAGAGATAATTAGAGATTTGAGCAGTGAATTACATCTACTCTACACCTAACACTGACAGCTGTGTTCCGTCATGCAGTACAACCTAGCGGTACACACCTCCGTCTAACATACTAACTACAGTACAAACCTATTACCACAGTCAAACACAGACTACAACTTTCACTGGTGAAGAGCACCGACTACACCATCGAACACTGACTCTTGACTGGGAAACATACGTTTCAGAGACATCAATGGATATCTGCACATGGACCTGCTGGAGAACAAGAGAGCCACAAACATTTCATGCAAAACATTTTTCTACACTGAACAAAAATAAACAACATGTAAAGGTTTGGTCCAATGTTGCAAGAGCTAAAATAAAAGATGCCAGAAATGTTCCATCTGCACAAAAAGCAAATCTCATTTTGTGCACAAATTTGTTAATATTCCTGTTAGTGAACATTTCTCCTTTGCCAAGATAATCCATCCATCTGACAGGTGTGGCATATCAAGAAGATGATTAAACAGCATGATCATTACACAGGTGCATTGTGCTGGGGACAATAAAATGTGCAGCTTTGTCACAACACAATGCCACAGACGTCTCAAGTTTTGAAGCAGCGTGCAATTGGGATTCTGACTGCAGGAATGTCCACCAGAGAATTAAATGTTAATTTCTCTACCATAAGCCACCTCCAATGTAGTTTTAGAAAATTTGGCAGTATTGTCCAACCGCTGACCATGTGTAACTACGCCAGCCCAGGATCTCCACATCCGGCTTCTTCACCTGCAGGATCGTCTGAGACCAGCCACCCGGACAGCTGATGAAACCGAGGAGTATTTCTGTCTGTAATAAAGCCCTTTTGCCCTCCCAGGCCCCACCCATGGCTGGAACTCAGTAAAACCGTTAAAATAGTTGCATAATGCGTATATATTTTTGTGCAACAGATCAAGGCTTATATTTTAGTCCTGTCCACTAACCTAATTCATCTGCCAACAACCCATATTGAACATGTATAAGCAGCTAAATATCTGGTGTGTAAAGTGGTCACTCCTCAAACTAAACCTCAACTACATGCCTTTGTCTTGCATCCTTCTCAAAAAGTATTAAAAGAGAAACCAAAATCAACACAAAGCCAATACAATAGATGGCCTGCAAAATGTATTTAAAACAAAAACACCAAAGCCTTGTACAAATAAGCAATCCTTTTACCCATGTACAGTAGTGTGAAGGTCAATTTTATCCAATGGTGTATAAGAGTGCAGGCAATGTTGCCCTCTAACAAGACGGTCTAATAACATTAATGATGAGAAAAACACATATGGAGAAATCACTATTCTATAACTGAGGCGGTACCTTGCATTTACATGAAGTAGACTAGATGTTTAAGAACAGTATATATCATTTATTGCAGCATCACAGAGGTAGCTTTCAAGCCATACCAGGTTTAACACGTGAAGGACACTAATAATGGAGCTATCACTTAAAGTAATCTTGCTGTTAGAGTACACATTCTTTAACACAGCAAAGGGCTTTGCAGACATACTGGTGGGCTATAGTATAGATTGCCTTGCTATAGAATTCAGTCTGAGTCTGCCTGGCTGAAGTGAGGCAGTAAGAAACAGTCTACTCTCAGCAGCAGCACTGGAGGGACATCCATCAGTCTGAACGGATCGATGCAGAGAGCCTGGAGCAATAGCACCCTGGGAAGCAGGAGGACCCCACCAAAGAAGGGGGCATCTCTGGTGGGAAGGCATCACAGGCAGCAGCTCTCTTTGTCTGCTCTCCAAGAGCGTGTACAGCTCTCACTTTCCCTCAACCACCCCTGATATTCTGCGCTAGAGCACCAACCCCCAAGACCTCTTTAGTCTCTCACTGTCTATAGCTCTTCTGAAGGGAACTCCTGGGTCTCTCGGATCATATGAGATATACAGTAATTAACTGGCCTGGGGCACTGCCCTCAGAGTGGAGCTGATACACTGTTTAAGTTCCAGGGTTACAGCTATCTACTGTGATAAGAGATTGGCATGCACTGCCTAAATTCTTGTATGTCTAAATGTGATACAGTGACAGTTATTTGTGGTGCTTGTTTGGTTTTAGCTGATGTATAGCTGAGGCACTGTGGTTAAAGATTGACATGCATGTTCTAAAAATCCATGGTTTTCAACTGGTTTTGCCTTAGGACCAAAATTGAACAAGGTTGTCTGTCTCAATCCAATATTCGCATTGCGAATTTTGTTACCAAAATGCAATCTGTAATTAAAAAAAGAAATTCTATATTGCTAGTAAATGTACTAATTAAAGTACAATGGAACTACAGTCCCACCTTTTTAATTATATTTCACCCATATTCTTGATGAAGAATGTTAAGCATGAAATACACAGAATCTCACTGCCAATAGACTACCGATAGGTACCTGCTGCGGGCCGACCCCACGTGGGGGTTCGTGATCTCTGATTGGCTCAAAGTCAAGTTGTTGGCCATCGGCAAGGATTACGATTCTACAAGTATAATCAGCAGGTTCGTCACTGCCGGATCGGCACGCAGCAGGTACCACTTTTGTTCTGGCAAGAACCCATCGGCAGTGAGATTATGGGAGCAAAGGAAAAAAGAAGAGGGCATTTTCTCTGTACATCCACGGCTCAACCAGTCACACTTCATATGTAATGTAGGCTATGGGATGGTAGCAAGCTAAGTGCACAGACAATGCACACAACACTACATACTATCTAACCACTGTAGCTAGTATTGACATAATTGAATCACAACGGATTAGCTCATTTCCATGAAACAGCTGCCGAGTTAGTGCAGTGTCCTTAGCTAGGTAGTGCTAGTTAGAGAATATGCCAACTTGAGCTATCTAGCTAAACATTTGGCTATGGTCTGGCACTGACAGTATAAGATTATGGAGAGTGAATTAAATTGTTTCTTCGTCATCTTGCTAGGTAGTTATCTAGTTGTAGCCATTAGACAAGTATCAACAAGTTTTTAAAAAACAAAATAGCAACATTAGCAATACGCGTGGATATGTAATTACCAAACAACACTATTGATACCTTATGGTTTGGAGTATTTTAACTTTGCTGTGTGAAGCTTACTGGTTTGAGACGATAAAATCAACCAAATCCACTAAATAGTGCTGCTAATAAATATTTTTTGAAAATAATATGATTGAACTATTTTACTTCAGAAGGTTAAATTATTAAAATATAGGTTCATTATAATTTCTACACACATTATACCTGGTTTTAGTCGTTGAAGTTCAGAATGGAGTATATTTAATACAAATAATTTATATTTTTTTTTACTCAATCACATCAAAACCTCCCGCAACCCACCAGCTGATAATCGCTGTTCTAAATGTTTAAGAACTGGGATCCTGTAGTTGTTTGTGTTGCTTGGTGTTTAGCAGTGTGTATAGCTGTAATACTGTGGTTAGAGGAGGTTGCAGTGGGAGCTCTTACCGGCGTGTAGCTGTGCACGCTGCCCACACTGTTTAAATTGACGGAGGCCAGACTCTGGTCAGACAGGCTGTTGTTAAGGCTGCTTCTTGGGCTGTCACTCCCATCCTGGTCTGGGTTGTATAATGCCACCTGAAATAAGAAGAGGCTGTGTTAGCTTTTCTTGCATACCGCACATCACACAACCTAGAAATACACCAAAAGGGTTTGACGAATAACTGCATGCCATATACAATCATTATCATTCTGATGGTGAGTCACCATTTGCCCAAATAATGGGTGGGGATGGGTTTTGTTCCGTAACAAACTGAATTTGGTTTGTGTGCGTGTGGTTGTGTGTCTAAGAATTCGATACCTGTGTGTGTATGCAAAGCATTTGTGTACTGGATGTTATCAGAGTGCTTTTTTTGGACTAACAGGGTGGCTGGCCAGGAACATATTTTCTGAAGCTCCACAGCTACCCGAGCCACAGGGGCTCCTTCTGAATAAGTGTCCAGGTAAAGGCTCTTCTCTTTGGGAATGTAAGGGAGGGTGTCCCTTTTTTAAAACTAAAGGTCACACTACTGGCCGTGTCAGACCCATCTGCTCACAGAGCGCAAATCGGTTTGGGACAACAAAGGTCTTCAATTCAACCGAGACCCTGACCTTTCAATACAGCAATGCAAGCAACCAGAGCACTGCAACGCGACCATCTTCATTATTATCATCTGAAAAGGCTTTGCTAAAGAAAAAAATGGTGTATTGTGGTGTCACACAACAGACTGCTATTAAGTAGCACTGGTGGTAGAAACAATCTGGCGATGAATATAATGAGATCCGGAGAGAATAGACATTCATTTTTTTCAATTTTGTGAAACGGAAAGAATGTGTGGAATGGCAGCTATGCGAGCGATGCTACTGGCTGGTGTGTGTGACAGGGCAGGGATTGGCAGCAGCACTAACAGCCTGGATGGTGCTGTGTGCTCAGTCTTGCCCAGTGTCCGGTCAGGGCTCTCTGCTCATCAGGCTGAGTGGCTGTGGTCCTGCCTGCACCCTCTCTCCCAGTCCAACACACAGCAGCAACATGAAGGCTGCTCTGCATTCTGAGGCCAGAGAGAAGTCTAGGCCTGACTGACCTCCAGATCTGAGCTCAAATAGTACTTGTGCTTGATTGAGCTTGCCTGGCACAATGGAACCAATGGAATAATCACAAAAGTGAAAACCCGGTAAATCTGTCAAACCAGGCAGGCTTAATCATCCGTTCAGTGTTTGAAAGAGAATATTCCATTTGCTCATAAGCGGTCTTGAAAGTATAACATATATACTTTGAAGAACTAGTCAAATGATTGTCAGACAGCTATGAAGCATACATAAGCAGCTACTAGCTAGCAAGCTAGCCTAGCTAAATAGGATGACTCAAAGACAGTACAGTATGGGGAGCACAGAGAACGTTAGATGTTTGTCTGGCTAGCTGCCTTAGAAGAGAAGAGATGGCTTTAAAGAATCAAAAATAATACAGCCATAAAATAAAAACCAAGTAATACACACAACTGAAATATTATTTCATAGTAATGTCCTCTTTTTCTATTGATGTCTACCCAATGTGGAACTGACAAAGACAAGAGTGTTTTCAATGTTTTGGCAATTCACTATTTTTGGCTTTGGAATTTCCACTAAAATAATTTGTCATTATTTCATAATGCATTTAATGTTGAAAAAGATAAAACTGAAATCCGTGATAATTTTTTTATAACCAAACTTGTCCTCAAAAGCACTAATCCTGACACACAGGACTCTCCCTCAGTAGTGTGTCATTGTGGGCTCTCACTCAGCCAGAGAATGACACAAAAATGTTGTGCTTTAATAAGTCAGAGGAGAGTGTGTTGGATCCAGTGTTGTAGTGAATGTGTGGTGGGGGAAGGGGATGAAAGCGAAGCTAATTAGTCAACTCTTGCCTTCCACCACTCAGTGTGGGCTTGGCTCCAGTGTTCATTAGCGTGAAGGAGGAAATCAATGAGCAGCTAAGACTGAGGGCTTAGGCACGTCTGAAAATCAGCGCTACAATGCTAATCAAACAGCACGCTGTAGAAATATAAATGTTACATGTAATGAGCGGGTTTTAGCCCTAAACCACCAATCTATTTTTACTCCCCTCATCCAGTGTGATGATTTCCAGACCTCACTGCTCTGTGGTTTACACAGACCCCAGAGTCAAGACGCCCACTCGAGCACGCCACACAGTCAGACCAAAACTCAGTCATCATGTCTCTCACACACACGCAAAGTCATCCAGTCCCACAAAGACAAGCATGCTCACACAGGCAGGAGCTCCTGCCACAGTAAATCCTGATGCATATTTGGTGCTAGCAACTAGCAGGAGTTAGTGTGTGTTCTATTCTTAGCAGTAAATTAAGTAAAAAGCCAGGTGTGTCTTTTACATAAGACTGTAATCTGGAGCATGGGACTTGGATTATGAAATCAAAGCGAGATTCACCCAGATGTCTTGAACAATGCCTGCCAGGGTTCAGCAGAATCCCTGCTCACAGGATTTAAGAGGGAGAAACAAAAGCAACGGCAGACTTTTCCTCAGTAAACACACTTCTTCCTACAATCCCCCTTCCTTTATCACACTCTAGTGCCAGACTTCTGCCTCATTCACAACCAATGCAAACAGCTACCTCAGAATAGACCAGAGAAAACATTTTAAAACGTGTGTGTGTGTGTGTGTGTATGTGTGTGTGAGAGAGAGAGAGAAAGGCAGGGGAGACTTGAGGCACGTTTAACAGACCGTCTTTGGGTTCTCACTGGTTCTGTAGTCCTGACACAGTCTCCCATTGGCCTCTCAGAGAAGGCAGGAACATGAGAGATAGAGATGGAAAATAGAGAGCGAGAAAGAGGGAGAGAAAGAGGGAATTCCTGTGGTTTGGCACAGTGCACCAAAAGAGGCGTGGCCAGTTGTATGTTTACAGTGTAACACAGTGAGAAACAAGCTCTCTCAGGAGTAGGGCTCAGATCTGATGCTGCTTCTCCACTTTATCATAGCAACAGTTACAATCAGGAGAACAAAAGACACACAAACACAGCCCCGCTGTAACCTTGCCTGAAGCAGGGATGTTCAGAATTTGTGGTGTTCTGTTTTCCATGATTCTTATGTGTGAAATCAAACTGTTGTTATCTATGGAGGATGTCCGTGTTAAATGGCCAACTGAGGTTTGAAACCTCAATTTTCCCAGCAAATCGATGGCAAGTGATTATTTGTTGAGATGAGAGCAGGGAAGACGTGTGTGTTTTATAGGGGCTCAGCCTAGCCCGTCTCACACGCCAAAGACAGTCCTCCTACCGAAAGGGCAGACACACACCACTCCCCCTTACTGCACAGACACGCGGTTCTATCCTAGTGAGGCCCTAAAATGTATTTCCTTTCAGAATCCTATTTTCCCTAAGCCCAAAACCTAAACCCCAAAATAGCCTTTGTTCTTGTCGGGATGTGGGAAACGTCCCAACGAGGGAGAATTGTCCTCGTTTTACTATCCTTGTGGGGACTTCAGGTCCCCACGAGGGTAGAAGAGCAAGACCACACACACCCTCCTCTTCTCACACATCCCACCCTCAAGTACTCTTCCCCAAAGCACCCCCCTCCCCCAGTTTATATAAAAAACAGTATTTTCTTCATGCCCGCTGCAGTAAATGAATGAGCAACTCTTGCAGGTTACTCCAGAGAGCTGCCCCCACTGGGCCCAGAGGAGAGGGCTTATTCAACGCCAACAGCTTGCAGTCCCTGTGGCTTCTCCCACTCTTTCTCTGCAGTGAGGGTTATACGGCAACAGACATCCACACACACAGTACTGTCTTGCCAGGCTACCCAGACTCTTCCAGCCAAACGCTACGGCACGCCCGTAGACGTTAGTTTCTTCTCCACAATGAATCTGGATCTAAGTACTTGCCTGACCCCTCACCGAATGTCCTCGTCCTTTATGTCCTTTAGTACAACACCCCTCGTCACCACAAACGACTTCAATGAGGACTTTAGTGTGAGTCGTCAGGCTAGGCAACCCAACCACATCTCATGGACAGACCAGACCACTGGGCATCTTCCATGAACTTTCAGGTGTGTGTACAGTAGTGTACAGTAGTGTTTTCATTTTTTTTATTATTATTTGTTTTACCTTTATTTAACTAGGCAAGTCAGTTAAGAAGAAATTCTTATTTTCAATGACGGCCTAGGAACAGTGGGTTAACTGCCTGTTCAGGGGCAGAACGACAGATTTTGTACCTTGTCAGTTCGGGGGTTTGAACTTGCAACCTTCCAGTTACTAGTCCAACGCTCTAACCACTAGGATACCCTGCCGCCCCATGACACCAGATTTTTGATTTCAATACCAATACCAGGGTTATCATCACGATACTCAATACGATACACAACTCAACTACCATACTCAACATCAATATCGTATTGAACAGAATGAGTAATCCCCTGTTGTAACGCTGTGTGTGTGTGTGTGCGCGTATCCATCGATACAGGGTTTCTTGTGCTGCAGTGCAGCTGTGTGTTACAGCTGTGTGTGTGTGTGTGTGTATATCCCGGTTGAGTGCTGCTCTCAGTGAGGAACAAGCTGTGGGTGGGTGGGTGGGCAGGCAGAGGGAGGAAGGAAGGGTCAGGGTGGTGCAGTGTGTGCAGGTGCATGCTGGGTAGTTACCTTGTTAGTCACAGTGTTGATTGCCAGAGTTGGAGAGGCACTTCCAGAGATCATACAGTCCATTCCCAAAGACTCCGACTCCAGGGTGTACGGTGTGGAAGCCTGGGGGAGGGAGGGAGGCAAAAGTATTACTTTTATCTAATTATCAAATATAGGACCACTAAAATATTCACTCTTAACTAATTCTAAGAATAATACATAACCTCAAGCCATAAGTACGAAGGCATAGGTTTTAACACTCATATGTTGCCGTGTTTGTTGGGAAGCTAGTTTTCCTTCCAGGCAAGAGGGAGGAATGCAGGTCTCTAGTATGTAAAGTACACCAGGACCATTTATAAACAAGAGGGAGGAATGCAGATCTCTAGTATGTAAAGTACACCAGGACCATTTATAAACAAGAGGGAGGAATGCAGGTCTCTAGTATGTAAAGTACACCAGGACCATTTATAAACAAGAGGGAGGAATGCAGATCTCTAGTATGTAAAGTACACCAGGACCATTTATAAACAAGAGGGAGGAATGCAGGTCTCTAGTATGTAAAGTACACCAGGACCATTTATAAACAAGAGGGAGGAATGCAGGTCTCTAGTATGTAAAGTACACCAGGACCATTTATAAACAAGAGGGAGGAATGCAGGTCTCTAGTATGTAAAGTACACCAGGACCATTTATAAACAAGAGGGAGGAATGCAGGTCTCTAGTATGTAAAGTACACCAGGACCATTTATAAACAAGAGGGAGGAATGCAGGTCTCTAGTATGTAAAGTACACCAGGACCATTTATAAACAAGAGGGAGGAATGCAGGTCTCTAGTATGTAAAGTACACCAGGACCATTTATAAACAAGAGGGAGGAATGCAGGTCTCTAGTATGTAAAGTACACCAGGACCATTTATAAACAAGAGGGAGGAATGCAGGTCTCTAGTATGTAAAGTACACCAGGACCATTTATAAACAAGAGGGAGGAATGCAGGTCTCTAGTATGTAAAGTACACCAGGACCATTTATAAACAAGAGGGAGGAATGCAGGTCTCTAGTATGTAAAGTACACCAGGACCATTTATAAACAAGAGGGAGGAATGCAGGTCTCTAGTATGTAAAGTACACCAGGACCATTTATAAACAAGAGGGAGGAATGCAGGTCTCTAGTATGTAAAGTACACCAGGACCATTTATAAACAAGAGGGAGGAATGCAGGTCTCATGTATGTAAAGTACACCAGGACCATTTATAAACAAGAGGGAGGAATGCAGGTCTCTAGTATGTAAAGTACACCAGGACCATTTATAAACAAGAGGGAGGAATGCAGGTCTCTAGTATGTAAAGTACACCAGGACCATTTATAAATAAGAGGGAGGAATGCAGGTCTCTAGTATGTAAAGTACACCAGGACCATTTATAAATAACAAAAGAAGCAACACCTTTATTTAGGTCACATTTGAAATATTTCCAGAGGAGATGAAGAGAAGAGCCCACATTGCTCTCTGCGAGTCGCGGGCGCTCCGCTGGGGGAGATAACTCCACCACGCCTGTCTGCCAAAACTGCTTACTGTAAGAGGATTGGCTGGCAACAATACCAATTTTAATTCACGATAAACATAAATGAGATTTCACAAAGTCACAATTTTCTAAATGTCTGAGACTTAATGGGATGCCTTTTAGGCCAACAGTCCCATCTGTAGTACGGGAGGATGGTGTGCATGTGTGCATACTAACAACATACATGCACAAACCTGAGGGTGGGAGAATAGTGCGTGAATTCTGTGCATTTGTTTTGCTTTAGAATTACACACCAATGACTATATTTAAACTCATTTACACACAGGTGTAGGTACTGTATAGAAAAGGATGTGCACCTCTCCCTCCCGCTCCCCATCTTAGAACCACAGACATACACGTGGCTGGTTAACTGAGTGAGTGGGTCTTTGTGTCTGTATGTCTTGTAGCGGGCCAGACTGCCGCCTGCAGCAGCCAGGAAGAGATGGATGGATGCCTCAGAGCCAGGTCAATCTGGGTAGTTTACTAAACCAGTGAGGCTGTGCGTTACACTGGACATGACTCATACATAATTAAAGACAAAAGCTCCCGCTCAGAATGAACAGCCAGCGCACATTAATTGATGTTTGTAAAAAAAATAAAAAAGACTGCAGAACGCAATGTATGTAAGTAACAGCAGCCTGGGGCACAGCTTATTAATGAGGAGCCTGCTACAAGACAGACTCATCCAGAGACAGTTACATAAAGGGAGGAGAAACTCCTACTGCGTGCATGTGAGTGAGACAGTATACAGGAGAGAGAGGCAGAGGTCTATCGGCAAGAGATTGAACAAAGAATATCTGTATGTGAAGACTTTGTATGATATGGTTACCCAATTCTCCACATGAGCACACTCATTATTACTGGCGATGGCATTGTTTAAGAGAGGGTATCTACATGTGTAAAACACAAAGATTCAGGGGAGGATGTGGCGTGTCTGGAGGACTCACCCGCTCTCCGGACCGCGGCCTCTTCTTTGGCCGTGTGGGCAGGGCGTCCTCCTTTGGGTTGGTGTCGATGGCCCAGTAGGAGCCCTGTGGAGAGAGGGACCACAGTAAAGAACACACAATGCCCTGCCTGGCCTGATACCACAGGAACGTTAGCGTTGGACATGAGGGATTCATATCTCCAGACAAAAGGGTAAAGGAATCGGAGGCTTTTCTTTGGGACTGACACAATAGGGCTTTAACAAATTCTATTACAACACAATCCACGAGTAAACAGTGGTGTGTGATAAGTGTGTGTGTGGCTTTGTTTTATATTGGAGGGAGCAGTGTTGTGTGGCGAGGCTTCTCCTCGTCTGTGATGCTCCATGGTTAGACAGTGGCTGGTGAAATGCTAAGCTACTCCTGAAGCAGTGCTTCCTCAGTCTCAGGTAGTGTAGGTAGCCAACTGCATGCTAAGCTACTCCTGAAGCAGTGCTTCCTCAGTCTCAGGTAGTGTAGGTAGCCAACTGCATGCTAAGCTACACCTGAAGCAGTGCTTCCTCAGTCTCAGGTAGTGTAGGTAGCCAACTGCATGCTAAGCTACTCCTGAAGCAGTGCTTCCTCAGTCTCAGGTAGTGTAGGTAGCCAACTCCATGCTAAGCTACACCTGAAGCAGTGCTTCCTCAGTCTCAGGTAGTGTAGGTAGCCAACTGCAGCTGGGCTGGGAGCTGGAGCAACGTGTTGGCTTTCTGCCCAGGTCTGAGCCCGGCTAATCAAGGAGAGAATAGACCTGCTGGCTCTGGGGCTGCAGCTGCATTATTTAGCTCTGTATTCAGCCCCATTTCATGTATTTTTCAATGGTGTTCCTCCCTGAAGCCACATGCAACACATGATTTGAAATATTTCATATTAATCCTGATAAGATCTCAATTGCCAAGGGAAAGTGAGATCAGGACTCCTAAGCAGAGAGAAATCATTTCAATATTTTTTTTGAAATTGTCAGTCTAGACAACAGAAGAGGAGAGGTACGGTTTCAACAACCTGTGTCTAATGTAATCCATACAATAAGGTGCACCATACTCCAACCACAGTACTACTGCCATCTAAAGCACCATCCTGGGTTTTATTCCTGGCTTTTATTTTGAAACACTGCAACAACAATACAATGTTGAGCAAATATGTTTTATATTTTCAAAGCTTGGGGTCGATTAGCATTTCCCTCAGAGGGAGAATAATTTACAGTGCAACCAACCAGAGATAGACATCCCATAATAATATATGTCTGAAGTAAATCCCATTATACTCTCAGCTCTGTAGCCCAATTCCATTGTTGGTATATTTGGTGTTGTTGTCTTCAGTGTAAAAGGCTGAGAGTAACAGACAGAGAAACGTCTGAGGACATCTGAAGGTGAGCTGCCTGAGCTCCGTGTTATGATCATAGCAACCGTTTTAGGGGTTAACTGATTCAATTAGAGCTCCTGGTAGACTCAAAATCACTGTCCCGGTAGAGAGCTGGGTGGCGTTTCTTTTAATTAAGCAAAAAATCTAAGCACAAACCCTTGGGAAGGGAGTTTCTGCATTTCTCCACACGCCCCCACGAGACTCGATTTCAAGAGTTCTTAAATTATTCACAAATACACTGCATCATAGCGAAGCCTGGCAAGTCAAGTGTGTGTGTGTGTCCATATTGTAAGCTACAACTGCTATGAAACTAAGCTCCAACTATTCGGTCTCTAAACAAAGGCCATGATGACCGTGTGATGATTTCACCAGAAGCACTGTTTAACTGTTATACCTTCAATCAAAAAGGAAGCTGACTTTCCCTCCCTACAGTACGCATGTCAACATCACGTTCTCTGGTTTCCCCATCTCAGTCTAGATTAGATACAGGACATGGAATATGCAGTACACATTCCCTACCAGTTAAAGGCCAGTGCAGTCAAACATGTGATTTTCCTGTGTACCAGTCATAAGTAGTACCAGTCAAAAGTTTGGACATCTACTCATTCAATGGTTTTTCTTTATTTTTTACTATTTTCTAAATTGTAGAATAATAGAAGACATCAAAACTATTAAATAACACATGGAATCATGCAGGAACCAAAAAAGGTGTTAAAAAAATGGTAACACATGTTATATTTGAGATTAATCTTCAAAGTAGCCACCCTTTGCCTTGATGACAGCTATGCACATTCTTAGCATTCTCTCAACCAACTTCATGGAATGCATTTCAATTAATAAGTGTGCCTTGTTAAAAGCTAATTTGTGGAATTTCTTTCCTTAATGCGTTTGTGCCAATCAGTTGTGTTGTGACAAGGTAAGGAAAGAGAGATACCTAGTCAGTTGTACAACTGAATGCACTCAACTGAAATGTGCCTTCCGCATTTAACCCAACTCCTCTGAATCAGAAAGGTGCGGGGGGCTGCCATAATTATTTTTTCTTTCCGAGATGGCAGCGCAGTAGGACGTGTCTTACCCCATGTAAATAGCCGGTCTTTATCGTATACATCTTAATCTCGCTTTCTATCTACAAAATAAATCTACTTCCTGCAAACCACCTCAACAAATATGGTGCGGATTTGCTATTTTTATTCCTTATAACGAACTTCCACCAGGAGCTAGCGGTCCTCGCCTTGTGTGTGTGTGTATGTGTGTGTGTGTGTGTGTGTGTGTGTGTGTGTGTGTGCATATATACACATACACACACAGTGGGGCAAAAAAGTATTTAGTCAGCCACCAATTGTGCAAGTTCTCCCACTTAAAAAAGATGAGGCCTGTAATTTAACATAGTTACACTTCAACTATGACAGACAAAATTAGAATTTTTTTTCTCCAGAAAATCACATTGTAGGATTTTTAATGAATTTATTTGCAAATTATGGTGGAAAATAAGTATTACTATTATGATAAGTATTTGGTCAATAACAAAAGTTTCTCAATACTTTGTTATATACCCTTTGTTGGCAATGACAGAGGTCAAACGTTTTCTGTAAGTCTTCACAAGGTTTTCACACACTGTTGCTGGTATTTTGGCCCATTCCTCCATGCAGATCTCCTCTAGAGCAGTGATGTTTTGGGGCTGTTGCTGGGCAACACAGACTTTCAACTCCCTCCAAAGATTTTCTATGGGGTTGAGATCTGGAGACTGGCTAGGCCACTCCAGGACCTTGAAATGCTTCTTACGAAGCCACTCCTTCGTTGCCCGGGCGCTGTGTTTGGGATCATTGTCATGCTGAAAGACCCAGCCACGTTTCATCTTCAATGCCCTTGCTGATGGGAGGTTTTCACTCAAAATCTCACGATACATGGCCCCATTCATTCTTTCCTTTACACGGATCAGTCGTCCTGGTCCCTTTGCAGAAAAACAGCCCCAAAGCATGATGTTTCCACCCCCATGCTTCACAGTAGGTATGGTGTTCTTTGGATGCAACTCAGCATTCTTTGTCCTCCAAACACGACGAGTTGTCATTCTCCCAATTTTCTTCTGGATCATCCAAATGCTCTCTAGCAAAGACACGTCTGGCACTGCAGGATTTGAGTCCCTGGTGGTGTAGTGTGTTACTGATGGTAGGCATTGTTACTTTGGTCCCAGCTCTCTGCGGGTCATTCACTAGGTCCCCCCGTGTGGTTCTGGGATTTTTGCTCACCGTTCTTGTGATAATTTTGACCCCACGGGGTGAGATCTTGCGTGGAGCCCCAGATCGAGGGAGATTATCAGTGGTCTTGTATGTCTTCCATTTCCTAATAACTGCTCCCACAGTTGATTTCTTCAAACCAAGCTGCTTACCTATTGCAGATTCAGTCTTCTGAGCCTGGTGCAGGTCTACAATTTTGTTTCTGGTGTCCTTTGACAGCTCTTTGGTCTTGGCCATAGTGGAGTTTGGAGTGTGACTGTTTGAGGTTGTGGACAGGTGTATTTTATACTGATAACAAGTTCAAACGGGTGCCATTAAAGCAGATAACGAGTGGAGGACAGAGGAGCCTCTTAAAGAAGAAGTTACAGGTCTGTGAGAGCCAGAAATCTTGCTTGTTTGTAGGTGACCAAATACTTATTTTCCACAATAATTTGCAAATAAATTCATTAAAAATCCTACAATGTGATTTTCTGGATTTTTTTCTTTCTTCTCATTTTGTCTGTCATAGTTGAAGTGTACCTATGCTGAAAATTACAGGACTCTCATCTTTTTAAGTGGGATACTTTTTAATAAATACTTTTTTGCCCCACTGTGTGTGTGTGTGTGTGTGTGTGTGTGTGTGTGTGTGTGTGTGTGTGTGTATATATATATATATATATATATATGACTGAAAAGAAATTATGCCCTTCTAGTGTAAGAGCTATTTGAAAAGACTGCCTGCAACATCAGCCTGTTTAGGTGAGATGGCGTTTTGGTTTTCTATGGTAACATTAACATGCAGTAAATTAGTTAATAGACCAATAAAGAGTTCCAATCCTCTCCGCCAATAACAGACCATTTTCAGTTCACCCTTCCCCACTCCCAGACAGTCTAAGCTAAATTCTTGTTGATAAATAAATGGCTTCTGAGAAAAGCAATTTATCTTTTTGACCATTTTCATTTGACAAAATCCCAGTTAGGTACTGAAATTGTTACAGTTATGAATTTGACCCCCCTACCGCTAATTGGGCAACTTTTGATAACGCTTTCTTGTCTCAGTGAGGGAAATGCTGTAAATTACGAGGACTCAATGTATTTTGAAAAATGAGACGTTGAGGATCATAATATATACTGCTTTGATGTAATGCAAGCAAGCCACACACCAGTGAGTCCAAATGTGCACGTCACATTTCTATGTAAAATACAGTGTCAACGTTTATGATCACTATGTTTGATGTAGTTACAAGATGACATGAGGTCATATCCTGGGTTGTCCTGAACAGAATTAGCCTGTTTGTTGTATTGTTACGAAAATTTGCCACCTTACATCTGAACGCACTCAATACTTCATTCTATGCGCACCAAAATGACTAATCTGTCTCTCTGAATTGCCTACTGAAAGCCTAAACAATAAGATCGTATTTTAGAATTTAACTAGTCTGGTTGGCAATAGAACAAGCAGTAAAATTATGCCCACATGACCCAGATTGCGATTTATAATGGACTGTTTATGGATTGGGTAAACAACAAGTTATTGTGTAAAGGTGGGGATACAGGGCTGTGAACCAAGAAAAATGTGCTTGTGTAGTTCCTCCACAGCACTGCTAGGAGAGCTTTAAAAAAAGCACCTTCTAGTTGAAAACTGAGTCATGAAAGAGCATTGAAATGATTTAGGAACTCAGCACACTTGGTGAGGTGTGTGACAACTTGGAAACACCAGTATGTCCTCTTACTCAAACCCTTGTCATTTTTATGTCTTCTGTTGTACCTACCCCAAATTCCCCAAGAATATTCTTGTTACTGAATGTATCCATTTTCGTTATCAACAAATGTGGTGAAAAGTACAGTAAATGGAAAATGACAAAATCAACAGTGTAATAGAGGTCGATCGATTAATCGGAATGGCCGTTTAATTAGGGCCGATTTCAAGTTTATAACAATTGGTAATCAGTATTTTTGGACAGCGATCATGGCCGATTACATTGCACTCTCCATGAGGAGACTGCGTGGCAGGCTGACCACATGTTATGCGAGTGCAGCAAGGAGCCAAGGTAAGGTGCTAGCTAGCATTAAACGTATCTTATAAAAAACAATCAATCTTAACATAATTACTAGTTAACTACACATGGTTGATGATATTACTAGTTCATCTAGCTTGCCCTGCGTTGCATATAATCGATGTGGTGCTTGTTAATTTATCAAACAGGTGATTTAACAAGCACCGTCGTGGCACCAATGTGTACGTAACCATAAACATCAATGCCTTAAAATCAATACACAAGTATATATTTTTAAACCTGCATATTTAGTTAATATTGCCGGCTAACATGAATTTCCTTTAACTAGGAAAAATGGTGTCACTTCTCTTGCAACAGAGTCAGGGTATATGCAGCAGTTTGGGCCGCCTAGCTCATTCATTGCAAACTGTGTGAAGACTATTTCTTCCCAACAAAGACAGCCAACTTCGATTTAACAAAAGCGCATTTGCGAAAAAAGCACAATCGTTGCATGACTGTACCTAACCATGAACATCAATGCCTTAAAATCAATACACAGATGTATGTATTTTTAAACCTGCATATTTAGCTAAAAGAAATCCAGGTTACCAGGCAATATTAACCAGGTGAAATTGTGTCACTTCTCTTGCGTTCATTGCACGCAGAGTCAGGGTATATGCAACAGTTTGGGCCACCTAATTTGCCAGAATTTTACATAATTATGACATAACAGTGAAGGTTGTGCAATGTAACAGGAATATTTAGACTGATGGATGCCACCCGTTAGATAAAATACGGAACGGTTCCGTATTTCACTTAAAGAATAAACGTTTTGTTTTCAAAATGATAGGTCATTAATATGGTAAAATCCAGAAACTAAGGCTCGTATTTCTGTGTGTTATTATATTATAATTAAGTCTATGATTTGATAGAGCAGTCTGACTGAGCGGTGGTAGGCAGCAGCTGGCTCGTAAGCATTCATTGAAACAACACTTTACTGCGTTTGCCAGCAGCTCTTCGCAATGCTTGCTGTTAATGACTTCGAGCCTATCAACTCCCGAGATTAGAATATTGAATAAAAAAAATGTTAACCCCTTTTTTTCTCCCCAATTTCGTGGTATCCAATTAGTCACAGTCTTGTCTCATCGCTGCAACTCCCGTAAGGACTCGGGAGAGGCAAAGGTCGAGAGCCATGCGTCCCCCGAAACACAACCCAATCTAGCCGCACTGCTTCTTGACACAACGGACATCCAACCCGGAAGCCAGACACACCAATGTGTCGGAGGAAACACCGTACACCTGGCGACCTGGTCAGCGTGCACTGCGCCCGGCCCGCCACAGGAGTCATTAGTGCACGATGAGACAAGGATATCCCTGTTGGCCAAACCCTCCCTAACGACGCTGGGCCAATTGTGCGTCGCCCCATGGACCATCCGGCTGCGACAGAGCCTGGGCTCGAACCTAGAATCTCTAGTAGTTCCCGGGAGGCCCGAAGACTCATGTTAAAAGGAACCACCAGCTTTCATATGTTCTCATGTTCTGAGCAAGGAACTTAAACGTTAGCTTTTTTACATGGCGCATATTGCACTTTTACTTTCTTCTCCAACACTTTGTTTTTGCATTATTTAAACAAAATTGAACAAGTTTCATTATTTATTTTAGACTAAATTGATTTTATTGATGTATTATATTAAGTTAAAATAAGTGTTCATTGTTCATTCAGTATTGTTGTAATTGTCACATATATATAAATATAAAAATCGGCCGATTAATCGGTATCGGCTTTTTTTGGTCCTTCAATTGGTCGACCTCTACAGTGTAATGTTTGGATTCACTAGTGTCAGGTGAATTGTTGTTCTCACCTTTAGTCTAACCATTTAACCTTTAACTCGGTAAGTCAGTTCTTGTTTACAAGTAGTGATGTAGTTCCTCTATGCCAAACGCATCCATCATTGAAACCAGACCCTAGTCACGGAGTTGAAACTAACCAGTTAACATCATGTAAATTAATATGTAGGTCTATCTGCAGTGGGAGTCGTATCGGCACTACACTGTATCCCCTTACCTCCATAATTCGCATTTTCGCTACACTCGCATTAACATCTGCTAACCATGTGTATGTGACAAATAACATTTGATTTGATTTGATTTGGTAAAGGAGTATGCCATGCCTGCCATCATCTCTCTCTCTCTCCATCTCAGAGAAAGACATGGCTCTCGCCTATCTCATACAACCAGCAGTGCTCATATTCCTGCCACATTACAATATTGATGTAACATATCAAGAGAGGCTAGCGCTTCTTTGAAGTTATCTTCGGGGGGAGAGAAATTCCAAATAAAACATTAAGGAAGCGAGCATGTTGGCCCTGCATTTGGAATGGGATCCATACAGCAATAGATGGTTTGTATTTAGTGGAGCAGCTCCCAGGAGAGTCAACATCAGAGGATTACAGCAAAACATGAAATTAAGCATTCAGTCCCCATCCTCTACAGTTCATAGCTCGGTGTAGCACTTCAAGCCTGTGTGAGTGTGGAGAGCAGAGAGAGAGGAAGAGGGAGAGAGGGATTGAGGCGAGAGAGCAGAGAGGGAGAGAGGCGGGAGAGCGGCGAGAGAGCGTCGAGAGAGAGGCGAGAGAGAGAGGCAAGAGAGAGGGGAGAGAGAGAGGGGAGAGAGAGAGGGGAGAGAGAGAGGGGAGAGAGAGAGGGGAGAGAGAGAGGGGAGGGAGAGAGGGGAGGGAGAGAGGGGAGGGAGAGAGGGGAGGGAGAGAGGGGAGCGAGAGAGGGGAGAGAGAACGAGAGAGCGAGAGGGGAGAGAGAACGAGAGAGCAAGAGAGGGGAGAGAGAATGAGAGAGGGAGAGAGAACGAGAGAGCGAGAGAGGGGAGAGAGAACGAGAGAGCGAGAGAGGGGAGAGAGAACGAGAGAGCGAGAGAAGGCGAGAGAGAACGAGAGGGGAGAGAGAACGAGAGAGCGAGAGAAGGCGAGAGAGCGCGGAGAGCGGCGAGAGAGCGCGAAGAGAGAGCGTCGAGAGAGCGCGGAGAGAGAGGGGCGAGAGAGCGGGGCGAGAGAGCGGCGAGCGAGCGGAGAGAGCGAGAGGAGAGAGCTAGAGCGACAGCGTGCGGAGAGCGAGCGAGAGAGCGGCGAGAGAGCGGAGAGAGCGGCGAGAGAGCGCGGAGAGAGAGCGGCGAGAGAGCGGCAAGAGAGCGCGGAGAGAGCGGCGAGAGAGCGCGGAGAGAGCGGGGCGAGAGAGCGCGGAGAGAGCGGGGCGAGAGAGCGCGGAGAGAGCGGGGCGAGAGAGCGCGGAGAGAGCGGGGCGAGAGAGCGGGGCGAGAGAGCGGCGAGAGCAGAGAGCGGAGAGAGGCGAGAGCGGTGAGAGGCGAGAGCGGAGAGAGGCGAGAGAGGCGAGAGAGCGGGGAGAGAGAGCGGGGCGAGAGAGCGGGGCGAGAGAGCGGGGCGAGAGAGCGAGGCGAGAGAGCGGCGAGAGCAGAGAGCGGCGAGAGCAGAGAGCGGCGAGAGCAGAGAGCGGCGAGAGCAGAGAGCGGCGAGAGCAGAGAGCGGCGAGAGCAGAGCAGAGAGCGGCGAGAGCAGAGAGCGGCGAGAGCAGAGAGCGGCGAGAGCAGAGAGCGGCGAGAGCAGAGAGCGGCGAGAGCAGAGAGCGGCGAGCGAGCGGAGAGAGCTAGAGCGACAGCGTGCGGAGAGCGCGTGCTCTCTGGTGAGAGTAGGCTACCTGTCCTGCTGGGGGAGGAGGCAGAGAGCTGTGGGTTGGAAGCGCACTACATTGCTGCCATAAGTTGAGGGACAATGTCTGACAGACCAATCAACCTGCACATGTCCTCTACTGTATGCTTATTGTTATTGTTCAATGTATGGTTATTTTGACACTTGGTTATTGTTGTTCCGTTGACAATTTAGATTCATTTTTTTCATATTGTAAATATCCCAAACAAGCTTTGGCAATATGTACATTGTTACATCATGCCAATAAAGCAAATTGAATTGAGCAAGAGAGAGAGCAAGAGTGGATTGTGTGGAGAGAGTGTGTGGGGGAGAGAGAGGGGTAGCTTGTCTGTGCTCCAGACAAAGCTGGGATTACATATGTTGAGACCAATTCACATAACCAGGATACACTAAATATAGGCCCACATGGTCCAACCATGTGAGAAACTAAACACAGCAGGGGATACTAGTAATCATTTTCCTCTCCTCCAAAGTGATGAGGGGCACTTTTAGGGAGTTACAATAAATGGCCCACCGGTACACACTCCCAAGTGCACTATTTTCCTTGATGTTGCCCTACCAGAGTTACACAGTAATAGCCTCACTGGTATTAGCTTCACAACATACATACTATGGAACGCTATTTGGGTCTTTGTGTCAAAAGACACAGTAGCACAGTCAAAGCTGTACTAAAAAGTCTGCAAACAAGGAAACACCGGCCACAAATTATGTGTTACAATACTGCGTTGGTAATAAAGCATAATTTGTTCCCACGCAACTCTGGGGTAGCTAGCTTCAGCTTGGCACCTAGCTAGCACCAATACAACCAGCCTGAAAACAATGACCAGTAGAAACTGCAGTCATTTTCATTATTCTTAGCAACTATTAAGGAATCCTTGTGAGTAAGTATTAGCAAGGTTGCCACTTGTTGTTCGCTATTGAAATTGAACTTCAGTTCATGAAAATAAATAGCAAGCCAGCTACTTAACCCTGTTGCCCAAAGCTAACGTTATAAGCATCTAGCTGGCTTCATCTGGCTAGTGAGGCTCGACCGGACTGGGTTATGTGTTGTGAAGCTAGCCACAATAAATATTAGGCACAAGTGGAATTTGCAGTTTGCCTTCAAAATAAAATAATGTAATTGACAGTGATGCAAATGACTACAAATAGTAGAATTATGCCATACTTTTATTTTTAAGGCCAATCACAAAGTCCACTATTGTGGCTAACTTCACATAGATGGGTCCGACCACCATTAATCAAATAAGAACAGTCTTATAAATGAGGGTTATAGATGATGACACCTAGCTGTATAGTTAGCTTGGTAACTACAGCTACTGAAAGATTATGTCGTGTTATTTGACATGTCAAATAGTGTTATCTTTGACACAAAGACCCAAACGACGTTCCATAGAAATCCTGGTGGAGAATGAAACGACTGAACAAATGAAAAACGAAACAGCAAGTGAAAGAAATAGGTTTTGATTATGTTTTACTGGTAATGGGAACATACGTAAACGCCACAAACACCACTTTTTGGTCAGTGTGGGATGTGTAACCTTTATTTAACTAGGCAAGTTAAGAACAAATTCTTATTTACAATGACGGCCCGGACCGATGGGACTCCCAATCCCCGCCGGATGTGATACTGCCTGGATTCGAAACAGGGACTGTAGTGACGCCTCTTCCACTGAGATGCAGTGCCTTAGACCGCTGCGTTCATGTGTGTGTGTTAACTATTTAACTGTACTAGAATGCTTAAAAGGCAGCTAAAATTTTAAACATCGTTATCAGGGTTTTTTTTGGGCAAGGAAAATATTGGATATCAGTATCGGCCAAGAATGTCATATCGATGCATCACTACTTGCCAGTCTTAAAAATAACTCATTTACATTTGCCATGCAATTTTGTGGGGGTGGATTGTGCATAACAGATTAAGAGCATGCCATGCATTTCTCAACTGGCAGCACTGGCAGAAGTTCAAAGCTAACATTTTTCTAGAGCAGATGGCATATATATATATATATATATATATATAGACTGCTACATCGACCTGTGGACATATATATATCTAGACTGCTACATCGACCTGTGGACATATATATGTATATCTATATATCTAGACTGCTACATCGACATATATATGTATATATATATATATATATCTAGACTGCTACATCGACCTGTGGACATATATATGTATATCTATATATCTAGACTGCTACATCGACATATATATGTATATATATATATATATATCTAGACTGCTACATCGACCTGTGGACATATATATGTATATATATATATCTAGACTGCTACATCGACCTGTGGACATATATATGTATATATATATATCTAGACTGCTACATCGACCTGTGGACATATATATGTATATATATATATCTAGACTGCTACATCGACATATATATGTATATATATATATATATCTAGACTGCTACATCGACCTGTGGACAGCAGCTGTTTATTCCCACTCCATTTACTGTCATCTCTGTATGTTGGGTTTGAACCGACAGTCCTCTTACCTTTCCTGGGTCATCTTTGGAGCGAGGCACTTTGAGAAAACACTTGTTCAATGACAGATTGTGCCGTATTGAGTTCTGTGGGGGGGAGAGAGAGAGAGAATATCGGGGTTAGAGCTTAGGGATAAAAAAACAGAGGAAGAGGTCTCGTGTCTTTGAGAAGAGAGCATATCATAGTTCAAAAGGGAATCTTGGTAGCATGCTACATGATCATCCTGTGTCAAGTCATTTCCTGCTGTCAAGATCAACTTTTAATTACACCCTGAGGAATGAATCTGCTAAATCCATGACTAGACACACTCAGTCACTGGATCTTTATCTTGAACCTGGCCAAAGCCACTAGGAAGACAGGGTCTAATCTACCTGGTAACAACACTCTGGAGACCGCAGCAACCTGGCTTCTTCTACTTCTCAAATTACATGGGCGCCAAAAATCAAAACTCAACTTGAATTAAGTGACACACGCATCCCGAATGAGACCCTCTCTGGGATGATGCCTGATATGAGTTAACGCTACACAAGGCTCCTTGGGGGGAAGGAAATACATTATGGAGATCATTCTGAAAGTTAACTCATTATGGTGTTGGCTGGTCATCACTGTCAGAGAGAGGCTAATTTATCAGGCTGATCAGGGGCTTGAAGCAACATTGATGATGGCTGTAGAGTGATGCTCCTGGATTAATAACAGCCAGGATAGAGCCAGGTAGGCAGGCAAGCAGGCAGGTAAGCAGGCAAGCAGGCAGGCAAGCAGGCAGGCAGGCAGGCAGGGCCCTGGAATCAGCAGGAGCTGGGCAAGCCATGGGCTTAGTGGACTCACTGAATGCGCGCATCTCCACTTCATTTTATGGAGTAGTATTGATAGGAGGATAGGAGGATCCCAAAGCTTTTTAGTGCAGCTGAGTTGGACATAGGTTGATGTGAGATGAGTACACATCCCACAAGATGGAGCTAGTTGTAACATCAGTAAAGAGAAAGTATTTTTGCACCTCAGTAGGCTCAGAAAACGAAAATATATTTAAAAACAAACACAACACACTTATAAAATAATGAAGAGGCATATCAAACCCCAATATCTGGGGTATCTGGCGACTTAAGTATTTTTTAAACTTCCTACTTTGGGCTCGATGTGCCATTGTGTAGTTCATACAAGCCTAATCTATGAGCAGAATTACTGGCTTACCTCAATTATCCACTAAATATTAATTAATGCTACACAAAGGGTAGTACGTACGGCCCAGTACATCACTGGGGCCCAGCTTCCTGCCATCCAGGACCTACATACCAGGCGGTGTCAGGGGAAGGACCTAAAAATAGTCAAAGACTCCAACCACCCTAGTGATAGACTGTTCTCTCTGCTACCGCACGGTAAGAGGTACCGGAGTGCCAAGTCAAGGTCCAAAAGGCTTCTTTAACAGCTTCTTCCCCCAAGCCATAAGACTGATGAACAGCTAATCAAATGGCTACCCAGACTTTCCCCCTACCTACTTTCCCCCTACCTACATGTACATATTACCTCAACTAACCTGTATCCCCGCACATTGACTCGGTACCCCCTGTATATAGATAGCCTCATTGTTGTTACTCTTTTTTACTTTAGTGTATTTAGTAAATATTTTCTTAACCCTTATTTTTCTTAAAACTGGTTAAGGGCGTGTAAGTAAGAATTTCACGGTAAGGTCTACACCGGTTGTATTCGGCGCATGTGACAAATTACATTTTATTTGAAATCCCTAGTTTGAAAAGTGTTTTCTGGAAGCCGTACGGCGCCATTTCCCCTAAATTGTCCCCAGCAATTAGTTTAAGCCAATAAAAAAAAAATATATAAAAAAATTCACCTTTATTTAACCAGGTAGGCCAGTTGAGAACAAGTCCTCATTTACCTCTGCGACCTGGCCAAGATGAAGAAAAGCAATGAGCTTCAACCCCTCGCCATTTGAGTGACAGCTAGCAAGATGCACACTCAGCAGAGTGAGAGAGAACAAGAGATCACAAATCTACACATGTGATGTAGCATGTCATTTTCAGGGAAGACTTTTGGCTGGTGAGCGCTACTTTCACAACTACTGACTAAAAGGTACACAAAAGTACTGGAGAATCTCCAAGACCCAAGTAAAACCACCCACCTTCCAGACTCAGCCGTCAAGGAGCAGGAGTGGTGAGGAAAGGGGGATACCTAGTCAGTTGTACAACAATGCATTCAAAGCCAACCCCTCTGAGGAGTGGAGTGTGTGCGTTATGCATTTGATGCCAGAGAGAGGTGCCTGTATACAGCGTATTCGGAGAGTATTCAGACCCTTCGACTTTTTCCACATTTTGATATGTTAGTCTTATTCTAAAATGGATGAAACTATTTTTTCCCCTCAGTCTATACACACTACCCCATAATAACAAAGCAAAAACAGGGTTAGAAATGTTTGAAAAATGTATTGAAAATAACAAACTGAAATATCAAATTTACAAACAGTTAAAGTTGGAAGTTTAAACACTTAGGTTGGAGTAATTAAAACTCATTTTTCAAACACTCCACAAATGTCTTGTTAACAAACTATAGTTTTGGCAAGTCGGTTAGGACATCTACTTTGGGCATGACAAGTCAGTTTTCCAACAATTGTTTACAGACAAATTATTTCACTTATAATTCACTGTATCACAATTCCAGTGGGTCAGAAGTTTACATACACTAAATTGACTGCCTTTAAACAGCTTGGAAAATTCCAGAAAATGTCATGGCTTTAGAAGCTTCTGACAGACTAATTGACATAATTTGAGTCAACTGAAAGTACCGGTGGATGTATTTCAAGGCCTACCTCTTTGCTTGACATCATGGGGAATATATATATACACTGCTCAAAAAAATAAAGGGAACACTAAAATAACACATCCTAGATCTGAATGAATGAAATATTCTTATTAAATACTTTTCTTTACATAGTTGAATGTGCTGACAACAAAATCACACAAAAATTATCAATGGAAATCAAATTTATCAACCCATGGAAGTCTGGATTTGGAGTCACACTCAAAATTAAAGTGGAAAACCACACTACAGGCTGATCCAACTTTGATGTAATGTCCTTAAAACAAGTCAAAATGAGGCTCAGTAGTGTGTGTGGCCTCCACGTGCCTGTATGACCTCCCTACAACGCCTGGGCATGCTCCTGATGAGGTGGCGGATGGTCTCCTGGGGGGATCTCCTCCCAGACCTGGACTAAAGCATCCGCCAACTCCTGGACAGTCTGTGGTGCAATGTGGCGTTGGTGGATGGAGCGAGACACGATGTCCCAGATGTGGTCAATTGGATTCAGGTCTGGGGAACGGGCGGGCCAGTCCATAGCATCAATGCCTTCCTCTTGCAGGAACTGCTGACACACTCCAGTCACATGAGGTCTAGCATTGTCTTGCATTAGGAGGAACCCAGGGCCAACCGCACCAGCATATGGTCTCACAAGGGGTCTGAGGATCTCATCTCGGTACCTAATGGCAGTCAGGCTACCTCTGGCGAGCACATGAAGGGCTGTGCGGCCCCCCAAAGAAATGCCACCCCACACCATGACTGACCCACCGCCAAACCGGTCATGCTGGAGGATGTTGCAGGCAGCAGAACATTCTCCACGGCGTCTCCAGACTGTCACGTCTGTCACATGTGCTCAGTGTGAACCTGCTTTCATCTGTGAAGAGCACAGGGCGCCAGTGGCGAATTTGCCAATCTTGGTGTTCTCTGGCAAATGAAAAACGTCCTGCACGGTGTTGGGCTGTAAGCACAACCCCCACCAACCCCCATAATTTCCACCTGTTGTCTATTCCATTTGCACAACAGCATGTGAAATGTATTGTCAATCAGTGTTGCTTCCTAAGTGGACAGTTTGATTTCACGGAAGTGTGATTGACTTGGAGTTACATTGTGTTTTTTGTGTTCCCTTTATTTTTTTGAGCAATATATATATATATATTTTAATCAGCCAAGACCTCAGGAGAAAAAAAAGTCTGGTTCATCCTTGGGAGCAATTTCCAAACGCCTGAAGGGACCACGTTCATCTGTACAAACAATAGTACGCAAGTATAAACACCATGGGACCACGCAGCCGTCATCCCGCTCAGGAAGGAGACAAATTCTTTCTCCTAGAGATGAACGTACTTTGGATCGAAAAGTGTAAATCAATCACAGATTTGCTGGAGGAAACAGGTAGAAAAGTATCTATGTCCATAGTAAACCGAGTCCTATATCAACAACCTGAAAGGCAACTCAGCAAGGAAGAAGCCACTGCTCCAAAACCACCATAAAAAAGCCTGACTACGGTTCGCAACTGTACATGGGGACAAAGATCGTACTTTGGAGAAATGTCCTCTGGTCTGATGAAACAAAAATAGAACTGTTTGGCCATAATGACTATTGTTATGTTTGGAGGAAAAAAGGGGAGGCTTGCAAGTCGAGCAAGTGCTTTGCTGCAGAAGGGACTGGTCCACTTCACAAAATTGACGCCATCATGAGGGAGGAAAATTATGTGGATGTATTGAAGCTACATCAAGACAATAGTCAGGAAGTTAAAGCTTGGTCGCAAATGGGTCTTCCAAATGGACAATGACCCCAAGCATACTTCTAAAGTTGTGGCAAGATGGCTCAAGGACAACCAAGTCAAGGTATTGGAGTGGCCATCACAAAGCCCTGACCTCCTACAGAAAATTTGTGCGCAGAACTGAAAAAGCAAGGCTACCCAAAACATTTGACCCGAGTTTAAATTGTTTAAAGCAATGCTACCAAATACTAATTGAGTGTATGTAAACTTCTGACCCACTGGGAATGTGATGAAAGAAATAAAAGCTGAAATAAATCACTACTATTATTCTGACATTTCACATTCTTAAAATAAAGTGGTGATCCTAACTGACCTAAGACAGGGAATTATTACTAGGATTAAATGTCAGGAATTGTGAAAAACTGAGTTGAATTGTATTTGGCTAAGGTGTATGCAAACTTCGACTTCAACTGTAAGTAGGCAGAACATTTACTCAGTACTTTGTAGAAGCACCTTTTGGCAGCGATTGTTCCTTGGTATGACGTTACAAGCGTGGTACACCTGTATTTGGGGAGTTTCTCCCATTTTTCTCTGCAGATCCTCTCAAGCTCTGTCAGGTTGGATGGGGAGCTTCACTGCACAGCACTTTTCAGGTCTCCAGAGCTGATTGATCAGGTTCAATTCTCTGGAGCAGGTATTCATCAAGGATCTCTGTACTTCGCTCTGTTTCTTTTCCCCCCTCGATCCTGACTAGTATGCCAGTTCCTGTCACAGAAAAGCATCCCTACAGCATGAAACTGCCACAACCATGCTTCACCGTAGGGATGGTGCCAGGTTTCCTTCAGACGTGACACTTGGCATTCAGGCCAAAAAGAGTTCAATCTTGGTTTCATCAGACCTGAGAATCTTGTTTCTCATTGTCTGAGAGTCTTTAGGTGTCTTATGGCAAACTCCAAGCAGGCTGTTATGTGCCGTTTACTGAGGAGTGGCCACTCTACCATAAAGGCCAAAATGATGGAGTGCTGCAGAGACGGGAGAACCTTCCAGAAGGACAACCATCTCCAAAGAGGAATTCTGGAGCTCTGTCACCTCCCTGAACTAGACCCTTCTCCGATTGCTCAGTTTGGCTGGGCAGCCAGCTCTAGGTAGAGTCTTGGTGGTTCTAATCTTCTTCCATTTAAGAATGATGGATGCCACTGTGTTCTTGGGGACCTTCAATGCTGCAGACATGTTTTGGTACACTTCCCCAGATCTGTGCCTCGACACAATCCTGTCTCGGCGTTCTATGGAACATTCCTTCGACCTCATGGCAAGGTTTTTGTTCTGACATGCACTGTCAACTGTGGGACCTTCCCAAATGAAGTCCAATCAAGTTGTAGAAACATCAAGGATGACCAATATAAACAGGATGCACTGGAGCTCAATTTAGTATTTTTTTTTTAAAGTCAATCTTTATTTAACTAGGCTAGCAAAGGGTCTAAATACTTATGTAAATAAGGTATGTTTTTACATAAATTTACAAAAATATCTACAAACCTGTTTTCAATTTGTCATTATGGGGTAGTGTGTAGATTGATGAGGAAAAAATTAAGTGAATCTATTTTAGATTAAGGCTGTAACATAACCAAATGTGGAAAAAGTCAAGGGGTCTGAAAACGTCCCAAATGCACTGTAAATGAATGGACAAAGTCCTTGATGACTTGACACCATTCATTTCTATTTGAAAACTCAATAGCACATTGAATCACATGAAGTCGGTTAAGATGACATAAAATAAATAAAAAGTAGCTCAAACTCTGCATGTTATTTTTATTTCACCTTTATTTAACCAGGTAGGCTAGTTGAGAACAAGTTCTCATTTACAACTGCGACCTGGCCAAGATAAAGTGTAGCAATTCGACACATACAACAACACAGAGTTACACATGGAATAAACAAAACATACAGTCAATAATACAGTAGAACAAAAGAAAAAAAAGTCTATATACAGTGTGTGCAAATGAGGTAAGTTAAGGAAATAAATAGGCCATGGTGGCGAAAAGTGACGTTGCAGGCTAGCTCAGTGAAGGCCTTCAACTTGAGTCTCTCAATGAGTCCGACCGGGGTGACGCCAGCTGCCATTAACAACTAAATGATCCTTATTACATCTGTGCGCGATATTAAAATACATCGGTTCCCAGCCCCGCAGGAGGCCTTTTGCCAGGCCGTCATTGTAAATAAGAATTAGTTAAAGGTCAAATAAAAAAAATGTCTGGTATAATAAGCAATTATTGATACCATGGTCTTAAAATTATTCATTTTTTAAAACGAAGACTGCAAATTTTCAACTCCCGTTTACTGCTAACAATCCCTGCAGTATTGTGTTCGGCCTTCAACTTCCATGGCTTCAATGAGATGAGGCAGTAGTAGTGCTCAACCTCTCACAGGGAGAGAGGTTGCTCAGTCTTCATTTAGGGCCTTCTTGCGAGTCTAAATCATTGATACAGTCATCTAACCCAACCCAGCCTAGACTACTGAACTCTTCCCTGGCAGCACTCCACTTCCCTGACAGGCTCTGCGCTCCAGCAGCATGCTGTATTCTGTCAAACACGCTCCCCTCTCTAAGCTTACAACATCACTGGTGTGAAACTAACAGGCTGAGGGTCGTTCATGGGAGAAAGGGTAAAGCGGAGTGAATAGAAGCGTTTAACACATTACAACTGCAGTGTTACACAGAGAAACCTGATGACACCCACTTCTGCTTCTGGTGAGAATCCTTCCAATTAAAGCCAGTTAGCCATATTAATGTGTCTGTTTTGGGAAAACCAACACTACAATTAGCCTAAGCATCTACAGTACGCAGTATGTTACTGCCACTCAATGAGGATGGAGCAGCCTGATAGGTACCTAGTACAGATCCAGTGTTAACACAAGTACAGGAAGTAGAAGGGATCATTGAGTATGAGCAGTAATGCAAATTTAGTCCGACAGAGCCGAGTGCTGAGCAGGGGTCCAGCCCAAGCACTGCCCAGCATGTACCTGCAACCCCCACAGTGCAGCTCATGCTCATCCACTGTGTGAGTCTCCCACAACCGCCTCCCACACACCACAACGTGTTTCCTAAAGAACATGGTGATCTAACACACCGGGACAGCAGTGAAGACGTAAGCAGTTCCGCCCTGCCCTGACATCCCTCCCCACCTTCCCCCACAAACACACCACCGTGGAGCGGGGAGCTGCGGCACAACAGAAGGGCCACCAGGGGAAAGTAGGTCACGCTGACCCCGTGCTCCGCGTGTCAAACGTTCAGAGTGAGCCAAAGGGACAGGCTGTGTCAGAACCCTGCTCCTCTCCTCACAGGCAGGGAGGGAAGGGGTCAGAGCACCCTGTACACACACCGCTGAGAGACCCAGGGGGACTGCAGCCTCACAGGACACGTACTGACATGCAGGGAGGTAGACGTCTCACACAGAGAACCAGTGAAGAGCGGTCGGTCTCTCCACATGTCTGTCTAACGTTCATACACTTACACTAATGCTGTCCTTCCCTGCTGCTGCATCTCTGCCTCAAAAATATATCCTCCTGACAGGCATCCCAACACATGGCTGTTCTGACATTTCACACCTCTCATGTAAAGTTAAGTATTTACTTGTGAGCCTTTTGCAAACGTCTATCTTACTAAGTAAGGGAAGGCCCGGACACGCTCGTTAATTGTTTAGATTCAACTCCAAATGGGATGACGCTTAAATACCTTCAACTCCAAATGGGATGACGCTTAAATACCTTCAACTCCAAATGGGATAACGCTTAAATACCTTCAACTCCAAATGGGATGACGCTTAAATACCTTCAACTCCAAATGGGATGACGCTTAAATACCTTCAACTCCAAATGGGATGACACTTAAATACCTTCAACTCCAAATGGGATGACGCTTAAATACCTTTGGATTTACAGCATTGTGATCAAAATGTTTTCCCCAGCAGGTAAAAGAAGCAGGAGTGTATATTGCATAACTCAGAGCCGTTCTAGTGGAGTTGAAGTTGATTTCTTATGACACCTTTCCCAGATAATAACACTGACACTAATGTACCACACACACGTTCACTTTACACTACCTATAAAGCCAGGGGCGAAGACCCTTCAGACTGGATGGGAGAAAAGCCCTAATGATGAGGCAGATCCCCGTTTTGGACCAATCACAAACTCAAATTGTAAACAGGTGTACACTAACAGTGAATTTCGTACTTACGGGCTCTTCCCAATTATGCAGAGAGAAAAATAATGAGGAATACATACAAAATAAGTAACGATAATTTGGCTATATGCAATGGGTACCAGTAACGAGTCGATGTGCAGGGGTACGAGTTAATTGAGGTAGATGTGTTCATATAGGTAGGGGTAAAGTGACTAGACAACAGGATAGGTAATAAACAGTAGCAGCAGCTTATGTGATGAGTCAAAAGAGTTGCTACAGATATTTGGGTAGCTATTTTGTTAACTATTTAGCAGTCTTATGGCTTGGGGGTAGAAGCTGTTCAGGGTCCTGTTGGTTCCAGACATGGTGCATCGGTTCCACTTGCCGTGCTTCCATCCCATTTAGGTTCAACCCATCTCTATGAAATCAACATATCATTTCAACAATAACAATGAGACTTATGAAAGATGGCACCCACAAGGCTTTTAAGAGCAACTTAAAAAACAAGGGCCAGCGCAGCCACTTCAAATATCCATTTTAGAGTGACTAAAGAGGAGAAAGAATGACAAATAGCTTGTCTGCAGTGCCCTGTAATGGGTAGAACCCCATGTGATTGACTGAGGCAGATAAAAAGAGTTGAGCCACATCTTCTGCGGTGCATACCTAACATCTAGTCCAGTCATACAGAAAGGGATGTGATCTTTCCGATAAGGCCTGAGAGTCCGCGAGAGTGAGCGGAGAGAGAGAGCCAACGAGAGAGAGCGGAGAGAGAGAGAGCCCGCGAGAGAGAGCGGAGAGAGAGAGCCTGCGAGAGAGAGACTGCGAGAGAGCCCGGAGAGAGAGAGCCCGCGAGAGAGAGAGCCCGCGAGAGAGAGAGCCCGCGAGAGAGAGAGCCCGCGAGAGAGAGAGCCCGCGAGAGAGAGAGCCCGCGAGAGAGAGAGCCCGCGAGAGAGAGCCCGCGAGAGAGAGCCCGCGAGAGAGAGCCCGCGAGAGAGAGCCCGCGAGAGAGAGCCCGCGAGAGAGAGCCCACGAGAGAGAGCCCACGAGAGAGAGCCCACGTGAGGAGAGCAAGCGGAGAGAGAGCCCGCGAGAGAGAGCCCACGTGAGGAGAGCGAGCGAAGAGAGAGAGCCCGCGAGAGGAGAGCGAGCGGAGAGAGAGAGCCCGCGAGAGGAGAGCGAGCGGAGAGAGAGAGCCCGCGAGAGAGAGCCCGCGAGCGGAGAGCAAAGAGCGGAGCGACGACACGGGGCGGAAGGAGAGAAAGCAGAGTGACACAGGGTAGAAGGAGAGAAAGCAGAGTGACACAGGGTAGAAGGAGAGAAAGCAGAGTGACACAGGGTAGAAGGAGAGAAAGCAGAGTGACACAGGGTAGAAGGAGAGAAAGCGGAGTGACACAGGTTAGAAAGAGAGAAAGCGGAGTGACACAGGTTAGAAGGAGAGAAAGCGGAGTGACACAGGTTAGAAGGAGAGAAAGCGGAGTGACACAGGTTAGAAGGAGAGAAAGCGGAGTGACAGGTTAGAAGGAGAGAAAGCGGAGTGACACAGGGTAGAAGGAGAGAAAGCGGAGTGACACAGGTTAGAAGGAGAGAAAGCGGAGTGACACAGGGTAGAAGGAGAGAAAGCGGAGTGACACAGGGTAGAAGGAGAGAAAGCGGAGTGACACAGGGTAGAAGGAGAGAAAGCGGAGTGACACAGGGTAGAAGGAGAGAAAGCGGAGTGACACAGGGTAGAAGGAGAGAAAGCGGAGTGACAGGGTAGAAGGAGAGAAAGCGGAATGACAGGTTAGAAGGAAAGAAAGCGGAGTGACACAGGGTAGAAGGAGAGAAAGCGGAGTGACAGGTTAGAATTAGAGAAAGCGGAGTGACACAGGTTAGAAGGAGAGAAAGCGGAGTGACACAGGTTAGAAGGAGAGAAAGCGGAGTGACAGGTTAGAAGGAGAGAAAGCGGAGTGACACAGGTTAGAAGGAGAGAAAGCGGAGTGACACAGGTTAGAAGGAGAGAAAGCGGAGTGACACAGGGTAGAAGGAGAGAAAGCGGAGTGACACAGGGTAGAAGGAGAGAAAGCGGAGTGACACAGGGTAGAAGGAGAGAAAGCAGAGTGACAGGGTAGAAGGAGAGAAAGCGGAGTGACACAGGGTAGAAGGAGAGAAAGCGGAGTGACAGGTTAGAAGGAGAGAAAGCAGAGTGAGACAGGTTAGAAGGAGAGAAAGCAGAGTGACACAGGGTAGAAGGAGAGAAAGCGGAGTGACAGGTTAGAATTAGAGAAAGCGGAGTGACACAGGTTAGAAGGAGAGAAAGCGGAGTGACACAGGGTAGAAGGAGAGAAAGCGGAGTGACACAGGTTAGAAGGAGAGAAGGCGGAGTGACACAGGTTAGAAGGAGAGAAAGCGGAGTGACACAGGTTAGAAGGAGAGAAAGCGGAGTGACACAGGTTAGAAGGAGAGAAAGCGGAGTGACAGGTTAGAAGGAGAGAAAGCAGAGTGACACAGGGTAGAAGGAGAGAAAGCGGAGTGACACAGGTTAGAAAGAGAGAAAGCGGAGTGACACAGGTTAGAAGGAGAGAAAGCGGAGTGACAGGTTAGAAGGAGAGAAAGCGGAGTGACACAGGTTAGAAGGAGAGAAAGCGGAGTGACAGGTTAGAAGGAGAGAAAGCGGAGTGACACAGGGTAGAAGGAGAGAAAGCGGAGTGACACAGGTTAGAAGGAGAGAAAGCGGAGTGACACAGGGTAGAAGGAGAGAAAGCGGAGTGACACGGTAGAAGGAGAGAAAGCGGAGTGACACAGGGTAGAAGGAGAGAAAGCGGAGTGACACAGGGTAGAAGGAGAGAAAGCGGAGTGACACAGGGTAGAATGAGAGAAAGCGGAGTGACACAGGGTAGAAGGAGAGAAAGCGGAGTGACACAGGGTAGAAGGCGAGAAAGCGGAGTGACAGGTTAGAATTAGAGAAAGCGGAGTGACACAGGTTAGAAGGAGAGAAAGCGGAGTGACACAGGTTAGAAGGAGAGAAAGCGGAGTGACAGGTTAGAAGGAGAGAAAGCGGAGTGACACAGGTTAGAAGGAGAGAAAGCGGAATGAAAGGTTAGAAGGAGAGAAAGCGGAGTGACACAGGGTAGAAGGAGAGAAAGCGGAGTGACAGGTTAGAATTAGAGAAAGCGGAGTGACAGGTTAGAAGGAGAGAAAGCGGAATGACAGGTTAGAAGGAAAGAAAGCGGAGTGACACAGGGTAGAAGGAGAGAAAGCGGAGTGACAGGTTAGAATTAGAGAAAGCGGAGTAACACAGGTTAGAAGGAGAGAAAGCGGAGTGACACAGGTTAGAAGGAGAGAAAGCGGAGTGACAGGTTAGAAGGAGAGAAAGCGGAGTGACACAGGTTAGAAGGAGAGAAAGCGGAGTGACACAGGGTAGAAGGAGAGAAAGCGGAGTGACACAGGTTAGAAGGAGAGAAGGCGGAGTGACACAGGTTAGAAGGAGAGAAAGCGGAGTGACACAGGTTAGAAGGAGAGAAAGCGGAGTGACACAGGTTAGAAGGAGAGAAAGCGGAGTGACAGGTTAGAAGGAGAGAAAGCAGAGTGACACAGGGTAGAAGGAGAGAAAGCGGAGTGACACAGGTTAGAAAGAGAGAAAGCGGAGTGACACAGGTTAGAAGGAGAGAAAGCGGAGTGACAGGTTAGAAGGAGAGAAAGCGGAGTGACACAGGTTAGAAGGAGAGAAAGCGGAGTGACAGGTTAGAAGGAGAGAAAGCGGAGTGACACAGGGTAGAAGGAGAGAAAGCGGAGTGACACAGGTTAGAAGGAGAGAAAGCGGAGTGACACAGGGTAGAAGGAGAGAAAGCGGAGTGACACAGGGTAGAAGGAGAGAAAGCGGAGTGACACAGGGTAGAAGGAGAGAAAGCGGAGTGACACAGGGTAGAAGGAGAGAAAGCGGAGTGACACAGGGTAGAATGAGAGAAAGCGGAGTGACACAGGGTAGAATGAGAGAAAGCGGAGTGACACAGGGTAGAAGGAGAGAAAGCGGAGTGACAGGTTAGAATTAGAGAAAGCGGAGTGACACAGGTTAGAAGGAGAGAAAGCGGAGTGACACAGGTTAGAAGGAGAGAAAGCGGAGTGACAGGTTAGAAGGAGAGAAAGCGGAGTGACACAGGTTAGAAGGAGAGAAAGCGGAATGAAAGGTTAGAAGGAGAGAAAGCGGAGTGACACAGGGTAGAAGGAGAGAAAGCGGAGTGACAGGTTAGAATTAGAGAAAGCGGAGTGACAGGTTAGAAGGAGAGAAAGCGGAGTGACACAGGTTAGAAGGAGAGAAAGCGGAGTGACACAGGGTAGAAGGAGAGAAAGCGGAGTGACAGGTTAGAATTAGAGAAAGCGGAGTGACAGGTTAGAAGGAGAGAAAGCGGAGTGACACAGGTTAGAAGGAGAGAAAGCGGAGTGACAGGTTAGAAGGAGAGAAAGCGGAGTGACACAGGTTAGAAGGAGAGAAAGCGGAGTGACACAGGTTAGAAGGAGAGAAAGCGGAGTGACACAGGGTAGAAGGAGAGAAAGCGGAATGACACAGGGTAGAAGGAGAGAAAGCGGAGTGACACAGGGTAGAAGGAGAGAAAGCAGAGTGACAGGGTAGAAGGAGAGAAAGCGGAGTGACACAGGGTAGAAGGAGAGAAAGCGGAGTGACAGGTTAGAAGGAGAGAAAGCAGAGTGAGACAGGTTAGAAGGAGAGAAAGCAGAGTGACACAGGGTAGAAGGAGAGAAAGCGGAGTGACAGGTTAGAATTAGAGAAAGCGGAGTGACACAGGTTAGAAGGAGAGAAAGCGGAGTGACACAGGGTAGAAGGAGAGAAAGCGGAGTGACACAGGTTAGAAGGAGAGAAGGCGGAGTGACACAGGTTAGAAGGAGAGAAAGCGGAGTGACACAGGTTAGAAGGAGAGAAAGCGGAGTGACACAGGTTAGAAGGAGAGAAAGCGGAGTGACAGGTTAGAAGGAGAGAAAGCGGAGTGACACAGGTTAGAAGGAGAGAAAGCGGAGTGACACAGGTTAGAAGGAGAGAAAGCGGAGTGACACAGGTTAGAAGGAGAGAAAGCGGAGTGACAGGTTAGAATTAGAGAAAGCGGAGTGACACAGGTTAGAAGGAGAGAAAGCGGAGTGACACAGGTTAGAAGGAGAGAAAGCGGAGTGACAGGTTAGAAGGAGAGAAAGCGGAGTGACACAGGTTAGAAGGAAAGAAAGTGGAGTGACACAGGTTAGAAGGAGAGAAAGCGGAGCGAGAAGGAGAGAAAGCGGAGCGAGAAAGAGAGAAAGCGGAGCGAGAAAGAGAGAAAGCGGAGCGAGAAAGAGAGGGCGAGAGCACCAAGGCGTAACAGGACTGACACAGCACAACTAGGATAAAACCAAGGTAGGGACCAAACAGTGTTGAAGATAAAACACTGGCACAGTAGATTACTTTACACTGTTGTTGTGACACATTTCATACAAGGCCCCATTCCTATACAAAACACACACAACTCTGCTTCAGAGACCTCCACAGGGGCTAAGGAATGTAGCACCTTCACTGTCTATTTGTAGTGGGTGTGGGACGATGTGTGGGATGCCTTGAACGCCACAGCGTTCCCACAGCAGGGCACCACCTTCCTCTTTCACACACTCTCACACACACACACACACGTTATGCATGGGAGCACACACAGAAACACACAAAGGTGCTAAACTACAGTCTGACCCGGTGCAATCTCACAAGATGTTTTTAATCATTTTAGTAGTGTGAAGAACAGTGACCACAGGGTCATAGAGATGAGGCCTTTCTGATTGGCTGTTTATAGAACCGGGTGAGATGAGTCAGGTTAGGAATAGGTTCTACCTCCCAACATTCTGCACACCTCACCTTATACAAGCCAACCACATAAACCATGTACTGAAAAGGCCTGCCTTAGACATTCCTTCATTCCCCCTTCGCCCCAACACACTGCACACTAACTGAAGTGTAGATGCACACAGCCAAGCGCCGGCTCGATGCACAGCACAGATCTCTCTCAAGTCCACTAAAGTACTGAGAGACGCGAAGCACACACTTGAAAAACCATGAAGTCAACTGCAACGATTTTCAACTTGATTATTTACAAGCTTCAAAGGCATTTGATCTGCCTCCCTTGGCGTCTAGTAGCAGTGCTGGCGTGCTAGGTTTTAAACCGCCTTAGTCTCTGATCTTTACTCACTTGTAATGTTGTTTTAATAAAACATGAACAGTTTGCTTGCTGCAGCAAAACGCATGCCAAGGTGAAAACTAATAAATATGAAAGTGCTATTACACCACGTAAGTTGAACACCATCCCATGTGACGAAGACAAGGAGAACAGTCAAACATGTCGATCACAAAACCCTGTGACGAAGACCCTATCTAGAACATGTTGAGGCATTACAGTAATTTAAAAGAAACATGCTCTTCTGCAAAGTGAGATTACACCATTGGGAAATTGTCTTTTCAAATGGTTAAATTAAACCCATATTTCACATTATGAGCACAATAAAATGTGTGCGTACAGAAATTTAAAAGACAAATAAATGCATGAACATAGCCGCCAAAGAAATCAGTGGTCCTGGTAACCACATAACTGGTTCAGTATCTCTCGCGTATCAAGTGTACAATAATGGTTTTGAATTCATCAGATATTTCAAGCTTTTAATGCACTGACTATTTCAAAAGGTTTCTCCTTAGCATGGTTGTGACACGCTTCAGACACAGTACAATAAAAAGCAACTGCAACAAGCAGTTTTAACCCCAGGTAAAGCTGTGCTGACCACACCCACTGGATAGCCAAAGTGGGAATTGACTGCCACGGTCATGTGATTCTATACAGATCTTCGAGATCTGATAGGCTACAGGTCATATTTCATACATAAGTACAGGGACAAGTTCGGCAAATGACAGACAGGCAGGTTCGTAGGAGCGTTGGGACTGGAACCGAAAGGTGGCTGGAATGAATCCCTGAGCTGACAACGCAATAATCTGTCATTCTGCCCGTGAGCAAGGCAGTTAAACCCACTGGTTCCCGGGCGCCGATGACATGGCTATCAATTAAGGAAGCCCCCTGCACTTCTCTGATTCAGAGGGGTTGGGTTAAATGCGGAAGTCACATTTCAGATGAATGCATTCAGTTGTACAACTGACTAGGTATCCCCCTTTCCCATCCATCAAATGAGTATAGGGCCGTGAAGCATTGGCGGCCAGGCTTATAAAAATACTATACTAGTTAAGAGTTCAGGTGGCCTCCGCATGACAAAAAGGATTTACCAAGATACACTTCAAAAAATGACTAATTTGGAGCACTCAACAAAAAAAAGGCAGAGATTCATTTATTACAGCTCACTTGAATCCATTGTTCAGGGTGAGTACACAGGTGACTGATGTTTCAACATCAATCTGACAACTATTCTAGTTACTCTGGCTGGGAAGGTGTGGGAGACATGGAGCTCCTTTCCAGACAGGTATGCAGGGGCCAACATGGTGCTGGCAGAGAAACTGACACTCCCCCTGGCTGGACTGACTAACACACCAGTCAGTCAGTCAGTCACTGAAGACGGTCTATCCAAAATGCACACACAGATTGTCCTTCAAAACAGACATTATATAGAGTACTCCCCATATTCTGGCTTTCCAGTTTGGCAGTGTGAGATCTGTGATCCTCTCAGTAGTAAGTCAAGATATCCGTCTTCATCTGATGTGTAACTTTGTTGAAGCCCACATATAGGAAGGAGTACAGCCACAGACAATACGGCTCAGCTGACAAACTAACAGCTAACAAAGTGTTCATGAAAGCTGCACCAAGGATGTTCCCTTTTCAGCAGAGGAAGAGATTTGGAGACCAACACTGAGCTCAACCTCCATCACACCCACATCTTTATCTGCTTTGTTGAGTAAGCTAACCTTGAACGGGGTCTGCAGACATTTAGAAAAGCCTGTGGATGCATTCAAAGTTAAAGCCCTGACTTTTTTTTTTTTTGAAAGCCTCCATTTCAAAATTGGAAGTCGGGTTGGCAGCTGCAAATTTATTTGAAAGGCTGTGGGGAAAATGAACTTAATTTAATACTGAATGACAGGTCAACACAACGACAAAAGATCTGAGCCACTCGTCTGAAGCCTCTTTTAATCATAGTCCTTCAGAGAGCTCTCCCCCGCCTGGTGCTGTGAGCAAAGCACACACAGTCAAAGGGCTTTCCACAGCCACTCACATAACTCACTGCAGAGATAGAACAGCACAGGAGGCTAGCTACTGTAGCTAGCGGACTACAGCAGCCTACAGACAAGCTCAATCATTTCACTGCAAACGAGCACCCTTAAACAGATGGGGATGGCACTATTAAATCTATGATCTACTCTGTAAATCTATGAATGTCAAAAGATCTGCAGCATCCAGATGAGGGCTCACTGCACTAAAAAATTATTTTTAAAAAACAGTGTATTATATATTTATGTATTAACCCATCCACCCTCAGACGGCAACTTTTTTTTTATAGATTTTTTTTTTACAGTTTTTCTGCTTCTTCTACTGTCTAATCTGATCTCCAACTGTGACATTTCAAAAGAGGAAACAAAGACACATGACAGGTTTTCAAATTAGGGAAAAACAATAGTCTTTCAATTAGCCTAAGCCATTTGTCAAAACACGCAAACCAGTGGTGAATTCACAATATTTGCCATAAGACAGAAGAGCATAATAAGCTTGGCTGCTACTGTACATTTGGTCCATTTCTTTGAGCGATGCAGGCTTGCGCTTTTGGGCTGTTGTGCTATACATGGTTCCCTCTCTGTCTGCAGATGCAGAGGCAGCGCCAGGCCATGAGAGATAGGAGGCAAAATGACATCCTCCAGTTTATGCTCCCTGAAAGCCTTCACATACTCTCTGTTCCACATGAGAGATCTGATGAAAGCCTTCACATATTCTGTTCCACATGAGAGATCTGATGAAAGCCTTCACATACTCTCTGTTCCACATGAGAGATCTGATGAAAGCCTTCCCATACTCTCTGTTCCACATGAGAGATCTGATGAAAGCCTTCACATACTCTGTTCCACATGAGAGATCTGATGAAAGCCTTCCCATACTCTCTGTTCCACATGAGAGATCTGATGAAAGCCTTCACATACTCTCTGTTCCACATGAGAGATCTGATGAAAGCCTTCACATACTCTGTTCCACATGAGAGATCTGATGAAAGCCTTCCCATACTCTCTGTTCCACATGAGAGATCTGATGAAAGCCTTCACATACTCTCTGTTCCACATGAGAGATCTGATGAAAGCCTTCACATACTCTCTCTTCCACATGAGAGATCTGATGAAAGCCTTCACATACTCTCTGTTCCACATGAGAGATCTGATGAAAGCCTTCACATACTCTGTTCCACATGAGAGATCTGATGAAAGCCTTCCCATACTCTCTGTTCCACATGAGAGATCTGATGAAAGCCTTCACATACTCTCTCTTCCACATGAGAGATCTGATGAAAGCCTTCACATACTCTCTGTTCCACATGAGAGATCTGATGAAAGCCTTCACATACTCTCTGTTCCATATGAGAGATCTGATGAAAGCCTTCACATACTCTGTTCCACATGAGAGATCTGATGAAAGCCTTCACATACTCTCTCTTCCACATGAGAGATCTGATGAAAGCCTTCACATACTCTCTGTTCCACATGAGAGATCTGATGAAAGCCTTCCTATACTCTCTGTTCCACATGAGACATCTGATGAAAGCCTTCCTATACTCTCTGTTCCACATGAGACATCTGATGAAAGCCTTCACATACTCTCTCTTCCACATGAGAGATCTGATGAAAGCCGCTTGTCAGTACGCCATTTAGAGCATCTTCACACTTAACTACACTTCCTGTAAAAATACCATCCTCTACACATATTACTCAAAAGGTAAACTTGTGTACTTTCTAATTCGACTCAATCGCTACCTCCGGAGGTAGAGCACGACCCTCGGCCCAACAGTTGCCCCCCTTGAAGAAGGGCAGAGTAAACAATTCCTACAGTATACATGGTAATACCAGAACAATGTTTAAGAAACAGCTGAAAGGTATGAACATTCTCCTCATATTTAACATGTTTTTTTCAGGGGGTGCATCAGATTTATAATATTTAATATAAACTCAGCAAAAATAAATAAAAGAAACGTCCCCTTTTCAGGACCCTGTATTTCAAAGATAATTTGTGAAAATCCAAATAACTTCACAGATCTTCAATGTAAAGGGTTTAAACACTGTTTCCCATGCTTGTTCAATGAACAGTTAATGAAAATGCACCTGTGGAACGGTCATTAAGACAAACAGCTTACAGACGGTAGGAAATTAAAGTCACAGTTATGAAAACTTAGGACACTAAAGAGGCCTTTCTACTGACTCTGAAAAACACCCAAAACACGCCTCATTTACGTTAACGTGCCTTAGGCATGCTGCAAGGAGGCATGAGTACTGCAGGGAGGCATGACGCCTAAGGCAGCGCTATAGGGAGACAGGACGGACAGCTGATCGTCCTCGCAGTGTTAGACCACGTGTTGCACCTGCACAGGATCGGTACATCTGAACATCACACCTGCGGGACAGGTACAGGATGGCAACAACAACTGCCCGAGTTACACAAGGAATGCACAATCCCTCTATCAGTGCTCAGACTGTCTGCAATAAGCTGAGAGAGGATGGACTGAGGGCTTGTAGACCTGTTGTACGGCAGGTCCTCACCAGACATCACCGGCAACGTCGTCGCCTACGGGCACAAACCCACCATCGCTGGACCAGACAGGACTGGCAAAAAGTGCTCTTCACTGACGAGTCGCGGTTTCGTCTCACCAGGGGTGATGGTCGGATTCACGGTTATTGTTGAAGGAATGAGCGTTACACTGAGGCCTGTACTCTGGAGCGGGATCGATTTGGAAGTGGAGGGTCCGTCATGGTCTGGGGCGGTGTGTCACAGCATCATCGGACTGAGCTTGTTGTCATTGCAGGCAATCTCAACATGGTGCGTTACAGGGCAGACATTCTCCTCCCTCATGTGGTACACTTCCTGCAGGCTCATCCTGATATGACCCTCCAGCATGAGGGTCAAGTCACCATTGATTTCCTGCAAGACAGGAATGTTAGTGTTCTGCCATGGCCAGCGAAGAGCCAGGATCTCAATCCCATTGAGCACGTCTGGGACCTGTTGGATCGGAGGGTGAGGGTTTGCAAGTGCCTTGGTGGAAGAGTGGGGTAACATCTCACAGCAAAGAGCTGGCAAATCTGGTGCAGTCCATGAGGAGGAGATGCACTGCAGTACTTAATGCAGCTGGTGGCCACAACAGATACTGACTGTTACTTTTGACCCCCCCTTTGTTCAGGGACACATTACTCAATTTCAGTTAGTCACATGTCTGTGGAACTTGTTCAGTTTATGTCTCAGTTGTTGAATCTTTTTATGTTCATACAAATATTTACACATGTTAAGTTTGCTGAAAATAAATGCAGTTGACAGTGAGAGGACATTTGTTTTTTTGCTGAGTTTATAATAATATTTAAGACTTGTTGTACTGTGGTTTTACCTAAAATTGCAGAAACAGTAGCTGCTGGTTGCACTGAGCCATGTTAAACTACAGAAGCCCATCCCCACCACCCAACAAATATAAAATGTACATCATACAAATAGGATATGTTTTTTCATTTGTAACATTGTGAGGTCATTTCAGAAGTGGCACCACAGGTCCCAGAGTGGTGGTGGTGGGGCGGGTTTTCTGATCTGGTAGGAGACTAACCTAACCAACTCCAGACCCTAGCTCTAGCATATGACATCGCAATAAATCACCAGTAAAAAAAAAACTACACATTTATGATGGAAGCAGAACATTTTTCTAAAATCAGATCATAGTGTTGTTTTTAACTCCTGGAAAAACTCCTGGCCCTAGGGAAGACGAAAACATTAAAACCCTTTACATGGACAAAGAGACAACTGCGTTTGGACAATAAAACAGAGCTGAGCTCTCTGTAACTATAAAAGACACTCACAGTTTGTCATCACTATTGAGTTGATTCATTCAAGTCAATCATTTTGGATAAAACATGCCTCTGACCTAGCCACCCGAAGTGTGCATATAAAACAAAAGAAAACCTTCCCATTTCTCTCAGAAATAAAATGGGCCTATTTTAGGCTATAAAAACATGTTACGTTTTTCTCATGGCCCAGATTGGATCAGAGGGCATAGGCTTCTCTACACTACCTGCAGCCGTGGTGGTTATCAGTAGGCTCCTCTACACTACCTGCAGCCGTGGTGGTTATCAGTAGGCTCCTCTACACTACCTGCAGCTGTGGTGGTTATCAGTAGGCTCCTCTACACTAGCTAATCCAAGATTCATTTTAAAATGATAATTGATCATTAGAAAAACATTTTGCAAGTATATTAGCATAGCTGAAAACTGATTAAAGAAGCAATAAAACGGTCCTTCTTTAGACTAGTTGAGTATCTGGAGCATCAGCATTTGTGGTTTTGATTACAGACTCAAAATGTCCAGAAACAAATAACTTTTCTTCTGAAACTCATCAGTCTATTCTTGTTCTGAGAAATGAAGGCTTTTCCATGCAAGAAATTGCCAAGAAACTGAAGATCTCGTACAACACTGTGTACTACTCCCTTCACAGAACAGTGCAAACTGGCTCTAACCAGAGTAGAAAGAGTGGGAGGAGCCGGCACACAGCTGAGCAAGAGGATAAGTACATTAGTGTGTCTCGTTTGACAAACAGACACCTCGCAAGTCCTCAACTGGCAGATACATTAAATAGTACCCGCAAAACACTAGTCTCAACATTAACAGCAAAGAAAAAGCCATATCTCCGACTGGGGAATAAAAATAAAAGATTAAGATGGGCAAAAGAACAGACACTGGACAGAAGATGATTGGAAAAAAGTGTTATGGACAGATGAATCTAAGTTCGAGTTGTTTGGATCACAAAGAAGAAAATTCATGAGACGCAGAAAAAATGAAAATATGCTGGAGGAGTGCTTGACGCCATCTGACCATCACATCAAGCAATGTGATGGTCCGGGGGTGCTAAAGTGGGAGATTTGTACAGGGTAAAAGGGATCTTGAAGAAGGAAGGCTATCACTCCATTTTGCAACGCCATGCCATACCCTGTGGACAGAGCTTATTTGGAGCCAATTTCCTCCTACAACAGGACAATGACCCAAAGCACAGCTCCAAACTATGCAATAACTATTTAGGGAAGAAGCAGTCAGCTGGTATTCTGTATATAATGGAGTGGCCAGCACAGTTATTGGATCTCAACCCTACTGAGCTGTTGTGGGAGCAGCTTGACCGTATGGTACGTAAGAAGTGTCCATCAAGCCAATCCAACTTGTGGGAGGTGCTTCAGGAAGCATGGGGTGAAATCTCTTCAGATTACCTCAACAAATTGACCACTAGAATGCTTAAGGTCTGCAAGGCTGTAATTGTTGCAAATGGACGATTCTTAGACGAAAGCAAAGTTCGAAGAATACAATTATTTCAATTAACAATCATTATTTAGAACCTTGTCAACATCTTGACTATATTTCCTAATCATTTTGCAACTATTTTCACGTAAGTTTTCATGGAAAACAAGGGCATTTCTAAAGTGACCCCAAACGTTTGAGAGGTAGTGTATTTGGCTTCGGTATTGTTATTTGTGTTACAAATCTTTCATTTTTTTTGCAAATTCGTCGTACTTTTTAACTCGGCAATGTTGGGAAAGGGCTCATAAGTAAACATTTCACAGTAATGTCTACTGTTGTATTCGGCGCTTGAGACATTTTGATTTGAACTTTAAATTCATATGAGAGGGTTAATGGTTTTTTTGGGCTAAAATGTAATGTGTGGGGCCAACAGACTCACAGCACTGTAGCCCCCTATAGTGCCCACACAGAAACATTCTTTGGTACCTAGTGTTGCTAACCGCCCACTTAAGAGTAGAACACATTAAATACTACAAAGATGTAGCCTATTGGATAATAGGGACATTTTGTTTTATATGGCCTTGTGCGAGTCGCTAGCTGTGTAAGCAGTGAATATAAAATAGATGTAAAATGAATGAAACATTTATGGGGTAGATCAGCTTTAATACTGCAGATACATTGATGAAAGACACAATCTAACTGTCTGCATCATTTCCAGTCCATATACACATAGATATATAGACACACACATAGATATATCCATATATAGATATAGCTATGGATCTCTCTCTCTCTGGATCTATCTAGATAAATATTCATATTGCTTTATTATTTTTCCCCTAACCCCACCACCCCTCCACTAATTGGAGTAAACTAAATGGACAACACTTAGGCTTCTGCTTCCAGCTTATACATACTATGTACAATTTACAGAAACAATCTATTTTACAATAGTCATATTTTGTTTGTTTTTAGTCCCATCCTTCAGCTCCACTCAACCCCTCCCATCCATCTGTGAACACCAAGTTGATTTATATTTTTCATATAGTTTTCAACTGTACTGTTTCACAAAAGTTCTGAACCTTTCTATTCTCTTATTTTCTACAGATTGTAAATTAAGACACTTTTTGTAAAAAAAAAATATTATATTATTGATAGATTGACCGACTTAAAAAAATATGAAATCACCCAGCAGTGCTATGTGCAGAGTTAGCTCCAGGTAAATGTTGCAATTCTTCTTCCTGAACCTCTGACCAAAAACAAGCTACATACGGACCATGCCAAAACAAATGATCTAATGACTGTCTCTTCGGCAGCAAAATCTGCAGAGCTGGGATGGTTGTAACCCCCATACAGTGCATTCGGAAAGTATTCAGACCCCTTCCCTTTTCCACATTGTTACTTTACAGTCTTATTCTAAATCCCATCAATCTACAAACACCATAATGACAAAGCAAAAACAAGTTTAGGATTTGTTGAACATTTATAACAAAATATAAAACAGGAATACCTTAATTACATATGTATTCAGACCCTTTGCTATGAGACTTGAAATTGAGCATCCTGTTTGCATTGATCATCCTGGAGATGTTTCTACAATTTGATTGGAGTACACCTGTGGTAAAGTAAATTGACTAGACGTGATTTGGAAAGGCACACACCTGTCAATATAAGGTCGTACAGTTGACAGTGCACGTCAGAGCAAAAACAAAGTAATGAGGTCGAAGGAAATGTCCGTAGAGCTCTGAGCATCATGTCTGGAGGAAACCAGGCACCATCCCTACAGTGAAGCATGGTGTTGGCAGATTCATGCTGTTGGGATGTTTTTCAGCGACAGGAACTTCGAGACTAATCAGGATCGATGGAAAGATGAACGGAGCAAAGTACAGAGCAATCCTTGATGAAAACCTGCCTCAGAGCTCAGGACCACAGACTGGGGCGAATGGTCACCTTCCAACAGGACAACAACCCAAGGCAGACAGACAAGACAATGCAGCAATGGCTTCGGGACCAGTCTCTGAATGTCCTTGGGGGGCCCAGCCAGAGCCCAGACTTGAACCCGATCTAACATCTCAGGAGAGACCTGAAAATGTATGTATACACATACACTTGAAGTCTGTAGTTTATATTCACCTTAGCCAAATATATTTAAACTCAGTTATTCACAATTCCTGACATTTAATCCTAGTAAACATTCCCTGTCTTATGTCAGTTAGGATCACCACATTTTAAGAATGTGAAATGTCAGAATAATAGTAGAGAGAATGATTTATTTAAACTTGTATTTCTTTCATCACATTCCCTGTGGGTCAGAAGTTTACATGCACTCAATTAGTATTTGGTAGCATTGCCTTTAAATTGTTTAACTTGGGTCAAACATTTCAGGTAGCCTTCCACAAGGCTTCCCACAATAAGTTGGGTGAATTTTGGCCCATTCCTCCTGACAGAGCTGGTGTAACTGAGTCAGGTTTGTAGGCCTCCTTGTTCGCACATACTTTTTCAGTTCTGCCCACAAATTTTCTATAGGATTGAGGTCAGGGTTTTGTGATGGCCACTCCAATACCATGACTTTGTGGTCCTTAAGCCATTTTGCCACAACTTTAGAAGTATGCTTGGGGCCATTTGGAACACCCATTTGTGACCAAGCTTTAACTTCCTGACTGATGTCTTGAGATGATGCTTCAAAATATCTACATCCTCCAGCATCTTCACAAGGTCCTTTGCTGTTGTTCTGGGATTGATATGAACTTTTCACATCAAAGTACGTTCATCTCTAGGAGACAGAACACGTCTCCTTCCTGAGCAGTATGACGGCTGCGTGGTCCCATGGTGTTTATACTTGCGCACTATTGTTTGTACAGATGAACGTGCTATCTTCAGGCATTTGGAAATTGCTGCCAACGATGAACCAGTCTTGTGGAGGTCTACACTTTTTTTCCCCCTGAGGTCTTGGCTGATTTCTATTGATTTTCCCATGACGTCAAGCAGAGGCACTGAGATTGAAGGTAGGCCTTGAAATACATCCACAGGTACACCTCCAATTGACTACAATGATGTCAATTAGACTATCAGACGCTTCTATAGCCAGGACATTTTCTGGAATTTTAGTGTATGTAAACTTCTGACCCACTGGAATTGTGATATTGTGAATTATAAGTGAAATAATCTGTCTGTAAACAATTGCTGGAAAAATTACTTGTGTCATGCACAAAGTAGATGTCCTAACCGACTTGCCAAAACTATAGTTTGCTAAGAAGAAATTTGTGGAGTGGTTGAAAAACGAGTTTTAATGACTCCAACCTAAGTGTATGTAAACTCCCGACTTCAACTACATGTATCTCATTCTATTGGTTGCAATAATTTTGTAAAAAATTGGAAAAACTCTAAGCAGATTTAAATGGTTACCGGTCCTGGAGATTTGTGGGTGTAAAAACAACCCCTGTTCTGTAGAAATGCCACAATAATACATATAATCGAGCCTTGATCACCAAAACGAAATGAATTTACCTTTTTTAGGGTAGAGGGTATAATAGTGAGGGGCAGATCATGTGCTACGTGTTGGTGGTTACATTTAGCCTTTACATTACTTAGTAAAGGAACAATTGAAGGAGAGGAAATAATGTGGTTGCTTTGGGCCATGAAGTCTGGCAGAGAAACCAAAGACCTTTGATTTGCTTCCATGCCTACATTTAAAATTACAAAGTTTATACTCCACAATAAGAGCAATAATCAGAGCATACCACTCATAAAATGTAGGCAACAAGCATTCCTTAATCTACCATTCTTGACAAAGTCAAATTTATCAGTCAACTTTTGAAAACAAAATGGTGACTTAGGCTACGCCTGAGAACAGCACGATTATTTCTCTGGAATGGAAAAGAAAAAACATCCTATCACATGTAATGTACCAAGAGTGTCAAATTGGTTAGGCATTTTCATTTTCTATTCAGTAGTAGAGACATGAAGGCCATGATTGAGCACCACTAAAGGCAGGACGGAGGAAGCTGTTGCAATTGGGTCGACCTCATCTGAAACATGGTGGGGTTGTCTGGTGGCATCATGTATAGACTATGCCTGGTGAATGCAAACAGACTGCCTCTGGGAGTTTAGCTGCTCAATGAATTGCAATCATTTTTTTTTGTGGAAATATGGGTCCTTCGTTTCATGTTCAGTTGTGTTCTTCTCCCATCGCTCTCAATACGGAACAAACAGGGAGTAGAAAAGGATACATGAACTTGATCAAATAGACCAGGGGTCTTCAGGGCCACATTCACCATCATCCGAAGCCTCTAGATAGGCTGTACAAAATACAAAAGATCCCCCAATAGGACAGCGAGAAACTATCCTCCAATTATACAAAGTATGATCAGTAACTAGTCAAAGAAAACAAACTTCAGTTCGTATGGGGCAGCCAATCACGTCATGCCTTTGCATCATAATCCAATAGAACATTACTCAATCCTGTAACCGAGGTAGATCTCCCGCGATAACCTGTGCACTATTTGTTTTAAAGGAATGCACAGAGAAACAGAGAAGAGACTTTCGACTTTGATGTGCCACCTTAGCTTCCAACTTCAGACCAAATCTGAACTTTCCTAGAATCTTATTTGACTTGCTATGGAGGTAAAATAAGTCACATCCTTCCTAAACAGTCAAGGAGCCAAGTTAATGTAGAGCTGCCATACTCGCTGACCCATAAATAATACATTGCAGTGGTCAAGAGGGGCCAGACACCTCGGGTCACCCATTCATCCCACTATGGGCTAATTCACAATCTGGACCCCTACAAATCAGCCGGGCTAGACAATCTGGACCCCTACAAATCAGCCGGGCTAGACAATCTGGACCCTCTCTTTCTAAAATTATCTACCTCAATTGTTGCAACACCTATTACTAGCCTGTTCAAACTCTTTCGTATCGTCTGAGATCCCCAAAGATTGGATAGCTGCCGCGGTCATTCCCCTCTTCAAAGGGGGAGACACTCCAGACCCAAACTGTAACAGACCTATATCCATCCTACCCTGCCTTTCTAAAGTCTTCAAAAGCCAAGTTAATAAACAGATCACTGACCATTTCGAATCTCACCGTACCTTCTTCGCTATGCAATCTCGTTTCCGAGCGGATCATGGGTGCACCTCAGCCATGCTCAAGGTCCTAAACGTTATCATAACCGCCATCGATAAAAGACAATACTGTGCAGCCGTCTTCATCGACCTGGCCAAGGCTTTTGACTGTCAATCACCGCATACTTATCGGCAGACTCACCAGCCTTGGTTTCTCTAATGACTATATCGCCTGGTTGTCCAACTACTTCTCTGATAGAGTTCAGTGTGTCAAATCGGAGGGCCTGTTGTCCGGATCTCTGGCAGTCTCTATGGGGGTGCAACAGGGTTCAATTCTGGGGCTGACTTCTCTGAATAGACCAATGATGTTGCTCTTGCTGCTGGTGATTCTCTTATCCACCTCTATGCAGACGACACCATTCTGTATACTGGCCCTTCTTTGGACACTGTTTTAACAAACCCCCAGATGAGCTTCAATGCTATAAAACTCTCCTTCCGTGGCCCCCAACTGTTCTTAAATGCAAGTAAAACTAAATGCATGCGCTTCAACCGATCGCTGCCCGGACCTGCCTGCCCGTCTAGCGTCACTACTCTGGACGGTTCGAACTTAGGTATTTGTAGTTGTCCACATATTCTAGGTGTCTGGTTAGACTGTAAACTATTCATCCAGACACACATTAAGCATCTCCAATCCTAAATTAAATCTAGAATCGGTTTCCTATTTCGCAACAAAGCCTCCTTCACTCATGCTGCCAAATATACCCTCGTAAAACTGACCATTCTACCGATCCTTGACTTCAGCGATGTCATTTACAAAATAGCCTCCAACACTCTACTCAGCAAACTGGATGTAGTCTATCGGGAGGGCAGGTGCGGTTCACCAAAGCCCCATATACTACCCACCACTGCGACCTGTATGCTCTCATTGGCTGGCGCTCACCTCATATTCGTCGCCAAACCCACTGGCTACAGGTTATCTACAAGTCTCTGGCCTCGCGGCTAGAAGAGCTACAGGCTGTAGGGTCAGGGAAGAGGGCTGCAGGGCTCAAAGCCAGGGCTAACCAATCAGTCTGGGACCCACCCACTCTGATCTCCATATACATACTGTTGTATTAGGACAGAACTCACAACACCTACCTACTGTAGCCTGCATAGAGCCTGAGCAAAACCGCAGCTGACATTCACAGTAGCTCAGTTTGACTATACTTACTTGTTGCCAGTGTTCAGACTGGGTTGTACACTGGAATCTTATCAATCACCAGGAAGAGCTGAAACAAATATGTTTAAGTGTTTATCGTTACCTTGCAGTAGAAAGCCATTCTGCTTACACAGTCCCTGCCTTGTAGAAAATTTACTTTCATCCATTTATTTCTTTGCGTTTGTTAAATGGGACATTCATTGGATAAATTAACTGCAGAAAACATACATTGAGAATGGTGACATTGACAAACGAGCAATTACAACCAGCGATATTTATGTGTCATATCCCTGGCTGCCATGACCTGCGATTAGCCCCTCCGATGCTGGATGGGAGAGTTGTGGCTGTCAATAGGAGCGGAGGGGAAGACTGAGCAGCCCATTCTGACATGTCATCCATCACTGGTTCCTCTCCGCTCCGCTGCCACAGCTGTGTCACTGTCCCCCTCACCATAGAGCGCTGACCCCAATGAGGACCCCGCAGGCATGGAGATCAACTTTCACTCTCATAGGCCGTCCTGACGCGAGCAAGGCCAGAGAGAGACACATACAACAAAAAACGATTTGTGGCAATGACATTCTGATCACTACGTCAATAACTAGCAATGTTATACTCTCCACTTAGAGAGATATCTTGGTGTTCACCACATGAATTTAAATGAAGAAAGTGGAGATTGCAAGCGGCAGTGAGGCTATTAGCTCTGGGAGAATGACAGAAGGGGTGATCGGGGTTAAGTCATTACCATGGTGGAGAAAGGACGGATTAAACAAAGATGAAATGAAACGACGTTGGCCAGCAATGTTCGCACTATAATTAGACTACTAACCATGCTGATTACATCAGCATACCAAAGATTTGGGCTGGCTACCTCTGTTTTTAATTCCTATCAGATGACAGTGATCAGCAGTGTGGATGTATAGGCGACATAACATAGCTTAGATCCCTGTACTGTAGGTGTAACTACATTATGCTCAGCTGAGAGTTTACCTCAGCCAGCCTCCAAACCTCTGGCCAGATCACCAGCTAGTCTCCTGTTCCCTGGACCTTCCCACAGACCTCTTCTGCTAATTAGTTATGGCTGGAGCTCTCTCTCTCTTTCAAAAAGGAAACGCTGAGCAAAAAGAGAGAAAAGCTGACAAATTAGTGGCGAGCTTCACAGGAGGCAAACTGATCTACAGGGAGAGCAGACTACCTCAATTACGGATATTATTAATTCAATCAAACAAAGACCCGAAGACAGACAGGATGAAATCCTTCAGACACATTTTGTTGTTGTTTTATCATTCATGGTTTCTAGAGCATTTATGAACATCTTTATAAAGCAGAAGCCAGCGGCAGCAGCACTAGCCGGTCTAGCCCAGCTTAGGCCGATTTAACAGGGCAGATTCAGAGTTAAAGGCGGATTCCAAGGACTGGGCTCTATTTATAGAATGTAGAATTCATTATGGCTCAGCGCCTCCCTCTCCCCCCTCGCTCTCCCGCTCTCCTGGCAAAATCACAGAACCTATGAGAGGCCATGCTTAGGTCAGACTGCCTTAACACAGAAAAGCCACGAGTAGGCTTTCAATAAAGACCAGACTGGCCAAGCTGATGCTTTCATGATTGGGCTTTACAGTATTCTTACACTAGAGCCATGATTAAGCTTTCACTGTCTAGCAGGGGCCTATGTTTTGTACGATCATCATTAACCTTTATTCAAAGCTTTTTAATCAAGCTGTCCCTTTTTAAGTCAGGTGGTCCAGAGCTATCCTCAGACATCGCATTACATTGTTGGATAAGGCTTTAAATACAGGATAACATTTTGCTATGTCACAATTGCACAAAACACAGGGACTGTCATCAGACTTTTTCTGCCCTTACAATGACAGGTCATAGATCAGGAACACCATGATAAAAAGGCCAAATGGACAAACCTCAGAAAATAGTTCACATTTACAATGCAAGATTTTCAATTAAAATCTGACTGGGTACAAAATGATGACTCTAGGATTCTCACACTATCCGTTGTCCCTACAGAAGAACCAGAATAACGACTAGCTAATGATTTCCCCAGTTTTATGAGTTGTTTTAAAGTGTTTAAAATTCTTTGCAGTTCATAACTTTAATTATGTAGCGAGACTGATTTCCCCCTCGAGCGGGATCCATTTCCAGATCTGAGACGAGGCATGGGCACGGCCCATTGGAGGTAATGATCTCAGTCCCACATAAGCGATCTGGAACATATCTGGAAAAGCCATAGAAATACAGAAGAACCACCCCTTTCCTCAATTAAATACGCATTGGTAAATCTCAGCCACTCCAAATTCATCCCTATAATGTACTTCAATGTACTGCTCAGGAAGTATCACTGCGGTGTATAGTGTATAAGTCCAAACCCTATCCCCAGCTACTGAGCGGCTCTACAGCCAATCCTGCTTCCCCACTGCTTTACTGTTGCTGTAGCGCTCAGTGGCTGAGTACCGTTCCAGCATAACAGAGAGATGCAGTGCTTTTGGAAAGGCCTGGAGCAGTGACTCAGCAAGTGTGCGCCCCGTCCAGAGCACAACAGTGCATCACTGTCCAGCAAAATGCATTGCTCGGCACAGAAAGACAAAACAGAGTAAAAAGCTCATTTTTAGGCTACGATTGGTTGAACTGTGAAGTCATGGTCATGAGCAGGGAAGAGATACTGTTACATATAAGAACAGAGTCTAAATCAGTACATACAGGCCACAAAAGAGACGGCTCCAGAGCCAGAGCCCTTTCATGTTCCTCCTCACTGTAGTTGACTCTTCACTCAGCGGGGTGTGGGGACAGCAGCTCCTGCCAAATGGATCCAGGGCATGTCAACCGGCATGTCCTCCCCGCCCACTCTGAGGGGCAGAGCGCGAGCAGTGGGGAGGCGGTGGGTGGCAGTAGCAGAGGAGGGTTTAAGGTGAGGCTGGTGGGTGGGTTGCCAGGCAGGAGCTTCCTAACACGGGAAACCGGCTCACAGCAGGATCAAACCGGCTGCCGAATGAATCCCTACCGCCACCAGGCCACCACACATCCACTTCCGCTGCATCTACAAATTACAGCAATCTGGGGAAAGACCGAGTCGCTAAAGATATTCCCACATGCACCTCAAAAAACAAGGCTCTCACTTGCACTGCACTCCCTTTGATACAGAATGATAAGACGGGGTTCTAAAATGTCAGATTTTTTGGATAAGGAAAAATAAGCTTTAGTGTTAGGCTACTGCCTAAATGTGTATCTGAGCTGTTGAATTATTCAATATCAGCAAAGCTTTTAAAATGGAAATGCTTGCTTAACAGCATAATGATGATACAGGCTGGATGAGCAGATGGAGGCATCACAGTTTAGCATTGAAGCAATTTGACACTTTCCCATTCCACGCCCTGAAACCCAAGCTTGTGGGAGATTGCAGGGGCAGAGGAAAGTGCAAATACTCTTACCTGGCTGATCACATTTAAATAAGCAACAGAAGGAGCTGCCTGGGATTTCTGTGCTGTAGTCAGTCACTACAGTAGTGAGCAACAACATTCTCTCCAAAGTAAATAATGTCCCGGAGGAACGTCAGCTCTCCAAATCACCTCTTAAAAAAAAATAGAGACGTCTCCAGGCTGCCAATATTAAGCCCGCACCATCAAATAGGAAGACCAACTTTTGATCTGTTTAGGGCGCTGTGTATTTGCATTTTATAATGAGATCAGAGGCAAGCTCTGTCCAGGGCCACTGCAGAAGGCAACACCACACCCCAGCTCTAGTTTACAGACTGGCCGACATAGCCTCAGACACTGGAGGAGACATGTCTCTATTAACATGTCACAGTAGCTGTGGCTGCAGTAGGGGAGATAGTGTTTGTTGGGCAATCAGCGGCCACATGCATTATTTTTTCAGCTTCCCTGCATGCAGGTGTGGAAAAAACAGGGGGGGGGGGGGGGGGGGGGGGGGTTCATGCCAGTAGTAACAATCTCCTCCTCAACAGTTTAAGTTCAAAAGCAAATATTTCAGGAATTTTTAAACTGGTTGAGAATTGCTCTACATTTTCTTTGGCATCCCTCACCTGCGAGAGACGCAGTAGGGAATCTTCTGCAGGGAAAGAGTTTCTGCCTGCTCTGGACGACATTCGGTGTGGGGAGCAATATTTGAGATGGGAGTGGGTGGCAACACAGTCAGAAGCTGTTGGATGAGGTGTGTGTGTGTATATTGTGGAAAGTCTCCATCTATACTGTTGCCAAGGGGACTCCTTTGGAGAGAACTGAGAGCACTAACACATAAGCCTGTGTCGGTCATGAAATTTTGGATGACTAATTGGCCAGCCAAATGACTGCAGTCCCCATCATTTTTATATATACAAAAATATATTGTACATTTTTTTGCACATTTAGACTGCATGTACTGCAATAATACAACAGTATGTATATGGAGATCAGGGGCATTCAAGTCAATGATGGCATAATCGGTGGAGTGCCGTCCATTGTGAGGAGCAAAGCAGAAGTAAATACAGGAAGTAAAAGCAGGTAGTGTAGTGTGATTTGTTGATTAAACGCGACTGACATTTAAAAAAAAATACATTCCATTGCATGCTCCACATCAGTTAACATAATTTCAATTAACATTTTACATTACAATGGAAATTGCATCACAATACCAGACAGCCATTGGGAGTGTACCCATGAGTTTACCAGTAAAATTGCCAGGGTTAGAGGTTCCAAACCATTCTCCCGGTGTGCGGCGGGAGAGGGGTTTGAAAATGTCGGGGACCGCAGGCAAATTGGTGCTGTGACATCGTCGTGGCAACAGCAAAACATAATCTAGTGAAGTCTAGTGACAAATCAAGGGGCCAATAGTGATGGGAAAAAAAATCTAAAATAATTGATAGTCGGATATAATTTACTATGTATTGTGTTGTTTGGACAATATCGGCCTCACAACCACAGACCATGAGTAACCAGGCCAGCCCAAGACCTCCACAGAGGAGTATATCGGTCTGTAATAATGGCTTTTGTGTCGAAAAACTAATTTTGACTGGCTGGGCCTGGTTCCCAAGTGGGTTTATATGAATTGACTGATTTCCCTAAACTGTAACTCAGTAAAGTCTTAGAAATTGTTGCATGTTGAGCTTATATTTTTGTTCTGTATAAATAATTACATATACACACCACCAGTCAAAAGTTTTAGAACACCTACTCATTCAAGGGTTTTTCTTTACTTTTACTATTTTCTACATTGCAAAACTATGACATAGCACATATGGAATCATGTAGTAACCAAAAATGTGTTAAAGAAAAAAATATTAATTTTATATTCTTCAAAGTAGCCACCCTTTGCCTTCACAGCTTCGCACACTCTCGCCATTCTCTCAACCAGCTTCATTAGGTAGTCACCTGGAATGCATTTCAATTTCAATTTTTTTCTCCTTCTTAATGCATTTGAGTCAATTAGTTGTGTTATAGGGGTGGATACAGAAGATGGTATTTTACCAAATAGGGCCAAGTCCATTTTATGGCAAGAACAGCTCAAATAAGCAAAGAGAAACGACAGTCCATCATTACTTTAAGACATCAAGGTCAGTTTATACGGAAAATTACAAAAACCTTGAACGTTTTTTCTAGTGCAGTCGCAAAAACCATCAAGTGCTATGATGAAACTGGCTATCATGAGGACCGCCACAGGAATGAAAGACCCAGATTAACCTCTGCTGCAGAGAATACGTTCATTTGAGTTACCAGCCTCAGAAATCGCAGCCCAAATAAATGCTTCAGAGTTCAAGTAACAGACACATCAACTGTTCAGAGGGACTGAGTGAATCAGGCCTTCATGGTAGAATTGCTACAAAGAAACCACTACTAAAGGACACCAATAATAAGAAGAGACTTGCTAGGGCCAAGAAACATGAGCAATGGACATTAGACGGGTTGAAATCTGTCCAAATTGGTTCCAACCGCCGTGTCTTTGTGTGAGGCGGTGTGGGTGAACAGATTTCCGCATGTGTATTTCCCACCATAAAGCATGGAAGAGGAGGTGTGATGGTGTGGGGTTGCTTTGCTGGTGACACAGTATTATTTAGAATTCAAGGCACACTTAACCAGCATGGCTAGCACAGCATTCTGCAGCGATACACCATCCATCTGATTTGCGCTTAGTGGGACTATTATTTGTTTTTCAACAGGACAATGACCCAATACACCTCCAGGCTCTGTAAGGTTTATTTGACCAAGAAGGAGAGTGATGAGTGCTGCATCAGATGACCTGGCATCCACAATCACCCAACCTCAACCCAATTGAGATGGTTTGGGATGAGTCGAACAACAGAGTGAAGGAAAAGCAGCCAACAAGAGCTCAGCATATGTGGGAACTCCTTCAAGATTGTTGGAAATGCATTCAAGGTGAAGCTGGTTGAGAGAATGCCAAGCCTGTGCAAAGCTGTCATCAATGCAAAGGGTGGCAATTTGAAGAAACTCGAATACACTTTTGGTTACTACATGATTCCATATGTGTTATTTCATAGTTTTGATGTCTTCACTATTATTCTACAATAAAGAAAATAGTACAAATAAAATACAACTCTTGAATAAGTAGGTGTTCTAAAACTTTTGACTGGTAGTGTGTATCATTTTGTTGGAAGGTTATGGCTTTTTTTTTAATGAATGTCTTCATCTCTAGCCATTGGTTACACAGTTCTAGGTAACTGTGCCAGCCCTACTAACACAATCCTGTTTCCCGGAGTTGGAGTGGAGCAAAGAGGAGTTTGCGGTGTCATCTGTGGGCGTGGCTCCGCCGAACACACGTTTTCAGAGGACGTGATCAGATTAGACGGCCGGTTCTTAGCGGGATTATAAACCTGTTTTGTAAACATGGATTTCAAATCTCTGCAGATAATAAGCGCTTTTGCATTGACTGGGTGGGATCCCGGCAATTCTGTAGTATCTAGACATTTAATACCTGTACACTGAGGTTTATGCGTGTTGCACCACTAAGGATCCCACACTAATGCATTTCAGCGGTAGCCTATAAAGCCAACAGTTCCCAAACTACGGGTCGCGACCTCATGTGGCGTCGTCTGATATGAAATGGGGTAGCGGGAGAATTTCCAAAATCCGGGGGAAAAAAATTAGCTTTGCATCTCAAAATCATTGTAATGTGGTTTACGTTAAACATAGAAATGATCACAGGAAAAGGGCACACTTGAGCGTTGCACTTGAATCATTCCCACGGTGAAAGGCTAGGCCTGCTATGCTATGAAACCACACTATTGCAGAGACGTTCATATTACTGGACGCAATTGATACGGTGAAAACAATGTGTGGGGAGACAGAGGCAGAGAAACTCACATCAATACCTTTGTCAGAAAACACTGTTGAACAAAGAATGTATGCTATTAAAAGCAATCAAGAGGAAACTTCAAAACGGACGTTAGCTGTGAGGGCCGAGATGCCCATGCATTGATTTTTGTTCGCTATACTTGCTACATATTGTTCAGTCTCACAATTCCCAAGCAAGAAACAGCACAGGGGATGTTCATTATGCTGCGTGACTATATTATTATATTATTTTGAACATGGCGGGACAGAGGGCAGGCCTCTGCCTGCTAGTTCTGAATGTGTCTGCCTCTGCCATATGGACACATTGTACGATACACCGAGAGCAACTAGCGGCAAAAGAGCTGAGCACAGAACTCAGAGATATACTGCAGCAGGTAACTTCAATTGTAAACTACATCAAATCACATCCACTGCACCGCCTGTTGCAAAACTGTGTGGAGATATGGGATCAGAGCATGACAATGTTCTATTTCACACCAAGGCCTGGTGGTTATCGAGGGGGAGTGTAGGATATATTTTTGCATTGAGAGAGGAACTGTTGTCATTCACAATGGATGTAAAAAATAATAATAATAATAATAATATATATTAAAAAAAAGACTTGGTTGACCTTGTGTAATGAAAAGAAAAGGTGTCCACTTGCCTATGTAACAGAAAGATTTGGGAAATTGAATACAAGAATGCAGAGGAAATATATATTCTACAGATGAGTGACCAAATCAGTGTATTCAGAGGAAAGAATTATAATTGGAGAGAGTTTCTCAAAAGTGAACCATTCCCGTTCCCTTGGCGGTGCATGTTTCTAACAGAAAACAACATCAGTAAGTGTCCCGGCTGCTATGAGACCAGGCTGGTGTCCCACACGAGTAATGACTGCTCACCTCCAATGCTTGTAAGAGGACCTACTTCCCAATCCATTTGACTGTGATCCTGGCTCAATTGACATGCCGGTAAGTGAAATTGAACAGCTGATCGAGCTGTCATGTGACCAAATGCTGCAGACGCATTCACAGGTCACTACGGAGGAGTTTTGGTTCCTGCAGTCTCCCTCTGAGCATTAATGCTGCGTTCAAGACAACTGGGAACACGGGGGAAAAAGGGCTCAGACTGAGAAAAATAGTTTAACGGTCATCCAACTCAGAATTCCAACTCGGGAACCTTTCAAGAGGTCCGAATTTCCGACATGAAGATTACTGACAATTTGAGTTCCCAGTTGTACTGAAAGCTCCATAAAACTCATGGTACCCTGAGCCAGCTTAGATCTGTGTAAAGCTGGATTCAGTGCTCTCCTCTGCATTAAAGCCAACTATCGATCCAGGTTGGAGAAGCTCTGACGCGACATGCAACAAGCACACCCATCTCATTAGTGCTGGTGAAATAACCTCCATTATGTCAGACTCATTTGCAATTGACTTCCATCGCCCCACATTAAAAGTATGTGATAGTGAGTTGAGAAGACAATCAGAAAGTGTTAAAATGTTTTTCAATTGACTGCTACAGCCCCAAATAAAAAAGTAAACATTCATGTTAATTACATTTTTTTTTTCTCACAGTTTTCACATAGAGAATTTTCAGATATTAAAATTGGGTTGTGTTCCAAAAAGAGAGTGTGTGAACCCCTGCAATATGCTGTGTGCTCGGAGAAAGCAAGTCACGGCAGGGACGAAGTTAGACACCCAGGCAGGACATGATCGCTTTAAATTCATTAGTGGACGCTCAGGAAGGAGCCAGACAGTGTCAAACTCATAAGCTTAGAAATTGACCCACAGCCTAATGTCTTGATAGCATTAAAAAGTCTCAAGAGGCGAGAGCTTATGATAGGAGACACCTCCTAACCTGGGAGAGACCGGACCGCTCTTATTCGCCATTTAATCTGGAGAAAGTCATTAGGGCCAGCTCCACATATCCAATATTGAAATGACGTGGACTCGAATGGATGGGATTGAGCAGCAAGATTGAATTGAAGTGAACGGAGGATAGGACTCCACACAGAGAGGGGTCCATTTTAGAATACAAGAAGCTCTATAAAATGTACATACATGATTCTATCATGTAACCTGCTCGGTGATGTTGGTACAAATAGATACGATGGGATGAGGGGGAAACTACAGAAAGGATGATGCATCCTTAGGCAAGTATTCTTGTAAGAGGCATACTGGGTCAACAATACATATAATACAGGAAGAGCCCGTGCGTTTCTAGCTGGTCCCTAAAAACACCTTTAACTTATAGCACCTGCCCTACAGCACAGGCCCACATCGAAAGAGACCACATCATGACTCTTCTGCATCACTTCAGAGTTAAAAACATTGTCAAAAAGGTGCTTTAGAGAGTGTGTAAGATAGCCTCTGTCTAAATGCCTGCTCGTGGTCACTGTGTGCATATTCACTCCTTCAAACGCAGCATTCATATTTTTATTGACCTTGATGAATTATCTGTTCTTATTGACAGCACTTATTGATATTTCTTAAAAGCGTAGGCTAATGGAGTTCTATTGAGATGATTAAATGAGTTGTCGGCGCCTGGATTAGCCCGGTCTCATCTCAGTGGCACCGCCTGCATTATCATACAGAGCAGACGTGTGCGTGCTCTGGCTCCTAAATTCCTGCAGCGCGCCGACATCACTGGGGGAATAGCGGAGCGATGACTGCATCCGACCTACATTCACCTCACCCAGACATGCTCACAACAACCCTCACACACGCCCACTAAAAGGAACTAGAACACACGCTATAGGTGCATTCATATCCTAGTAGATACAACGTAGGAGGATAGGATGACTACTGCTGCAGATTGCATCCCCAGGACTAGCACCCTGCTAACTGAACTACATGCTTTTGCTCTTAGAAAATGGAAAATAAATGAACGGAGTAAAACATGTGTAGTGCCATTACATTATTAACATCACAACCTGAAGACTGTCAACCTGAATACAAGTCAACATCACCATAAAGTACAGATGTTAAAATATGTTCAAAAGGTCATTATCCACTAAAGTTTAGTATCCTTAGCAAGATATCGCATATCTACAGAGTTGACTTGACGCCAACTCAACCCAATTTTATAATATTGTTGGATACGTTCTTCCCCTTCCATAGATTCACTTGCTCTCACACACAGGAAATGGGCTACATACATTGTGCCTGGCTGCAATAAAGCAGAGCCTCACATTCTAGTCCATATAAATGTCACTGACTGGAAAAAACAATATCAATTTCTATCTGGGCTCTGTAAAAGGCAATCAGCATAGCTTCATCTCTGTATATCACGTGCTCCTTGAGATGACACAGCACTGGCTCTCTCTCCTACATAATGGCTTTCTCCTATCAAGGCAACTGCAATGAATAATACCACCCATGAATGGGCTATTTAGTCTGCTCAGATAGGGCCATCTCTCGCTCTGAATATTCATCCAGAATTGTACACTTCACACAGTTCTCAGGGCTGCTCCTATTATTTCACTCAAAGATGTAAGGCACTTAGTGGATATAGAGTGGGTAGTCTCACTTTGAGCTTTAGTGAAATAACAGTGTGGGTGATTATTATGAATGACAGTTAGCTTTATGTCTAACTCCATGTCTACAAACCATCTCATACACTCTGTCATGACATCAGCTCAGAATGACATCCATTCTACTCCAGCTCCTTTCTGTCCATCATCTTACCTTCCAGCCGCTGCCTGCCTCCCGGTAGTAGGGGAAGTTGTCACAGATCCACTGGTAGATTTCACTCAGGGTCATCTTCTTCTTAGGCGAGCTGTTGATGGCGAAGGTGATGAGGCTGGCGTAGCTGTAGGGCGGCTTGCCGTCTTTGTGCTGCTGGACCTCCTCCTGGTCCAGAGTGGTGTTGGGGTCCAGCATTGCACTCTTCTTGGCCATGCCCGGCCCCCCGTGGTGCCCCTGGGCATCAGCCTTCTGGATGGCTGCCCGCATGGTCAGCTGAGGCAGCCAATCCATGGAGGTCAGACTACTCTCCAGCTCCGACGTCATAGTGACGACAGGCTGGGCTGCGGCGAGTCTGCGTGGTAAGAAGGGAGTTGATGGGTAAAATGCAAGCCAGGTGAGTTGAGTGGAGGCTGAGGACAGGGCTCCCCCAGCTCAGGGCTTCAGCGATCTAGCTGTCTCTGAGTGAAACCTAGAAGATGAGGAAGAAGCAGAGTTTTTAGTCCAGCTACAAACATTTGGAAATTACACTAACAATGAGGTTGGTTGAGCATAACTAAATTACACAAACATGTCTGGCAGCTAGCTAAGTATTCAGTATCAAATTAGTTCCATATTTCCTGTAGTGAAACTGTACACTGCAGACTGGTTTTTGGTACTTTCAAAATACCAGGGCTCCCTTAACATGTGGATGCTTCCCATTTTTCATGTGAATATAGAAGGGTTGGGAAATGCCAGGGACCTGGCAATAAAATAATAATGACACTAAGTGCCGATACAATATTTACATTGCCATTTTAGTCATTTAGCAGATGCTCTTACGGGAGCAATTAGGATTAAGTGCCTTGCTCAACAGCGCAGACCTATTTTTCACTTAGTTGGCACGGGGATTTGAACCAGCAACCTTTCAGTTATTGTCCCAACGCTCTTAACCACTAGGCTACCTGCGGTTAAGAGAGATTCTCACGATTCTATATATGTATTTCGATTCAATACTTCTATTTTATTGTGATTTGATGTTCCACACATACTGCTCACCATATGTCTGCAGCAGAGGGAGAGCATGACAAAACGAGTTTATCAATAAGTGCTGAAGACATGTTGGCTCACTATTAGGAAAGAAGATGGAGAACAAGCTATAGGATGAAAAACACAGAACTTCTGGAGCAAGTACAGCCCACTAGTGCTAACTAAAGTAGAAGGAAAACATACACGTACGTGTGAATATATTAATAGTTGTATTTTTTTACAGTCAAATATTGATACATCCCAATATTATTTTTGGACAATATTGTAACTGTACTGATTTTTTCCTCCATCACTAGCATATAGGCAGTGTGGTTGTGTAAACAGATACTGGACACCGGCAGGTTTGATTGCCTCAGTCTGGCCAAGTCTGTGCCATGTCTTCAGGTACACTCCTGAGCTATGGTAGTGCAGTTTATTTCTGTGACCACATAGAGAAACTCATCTGAGTCGTGTTCATAACACCAGGCAGGGCTGTCTAGCAACTACTCATAAACCCTGATCCCAGGCCAGCACACAGGTACTCTAACCCCAACTATCCCACCACCCCTGCAAGTTAGCTGATTCACACTCCCTCTCCCTGCCCACTCTGCTCTGCTGCCCATGCTAGATGGGGAATTGTTTTCACAACTGCCAGCGAAATGGTGAATTGGCTCATGAGGAATTGGGACCCTCGTGAGGTTAGTAAACTCCCCTCCCCTTTCTCTCCCACAGGCGGAGCCTCTGACGTAAACAAGCAGCCCTGTGCAGTTGTGCCAACCACAGTCCTCAGCTCAGTCCTCTGCACCCACAAACAGCTTCTCTCTGCGATCGCGCCCTGCTTCTATTTTAAACCAGAGAGAGCCCTAAATGTACAGGCATAGATAGGTGAACGCATGCCGCCATGCAAAACAAGCCCCCTGTGTAGAGTGACACCGCACTATGACGGAGAGAAAGTCCTGCAGGAGAAAGAGAGCGGAATCTCCACTCTGTATGTGTCCTCATAAGCCCGCCTTGCTGTATTAAATACCTCACAGGCCGCTGAGGGTTTGAGGGGCAGTAGGAATGCCCTTGACAGAGACAGAGACTAGGTTAGTGTGCTGCCGCAGCTCACCGACTGAAACCTCAGTCTAGTGGTAACAGACCCCGATCTGAAAGGAGATGCAGTAGCAGCACTTATAGCTCACTGCTGCTTTATTACATGACACTACCAAACACCACAGCGGCTCTGGAGCTAATTGAAATAAAAGGTGAGTCAGGACCTGCTAATGACAGTGATTCATCATGATAAAATGATGGCAGAGCGGCACGGTCGGCGCCCAACCCTCTCCTAGAGCAAATAAATACCGTATTCTCATTAAGTACCATAGAACACAGGAATCCCAGATTGTTATTCAAATTATTGCATTTCAACACAAGCCACATCACTCGGTGTCTAAACCTCACCCTAACTAACCCTGGATGGTCTCTGTGTGTGTCTAAACCTAACCCTGCATGGTCTGTGTGTGTGTGTGTGTGTAAACCTAACCCTGCATGGTCTGTCATGTGTCTGTGTGCGTGTCGCTCTCTGGAGCCAGTCCTAACCTGTGTGTCGCTCTCTGGAGCCGGTCCTAACCTGTGTGTCGCTCTCTAGAGCCAGTCCTAACCTGTGTGTCGCTCTCTGGCGCCGGTCCTAACCTGTGTGTCGCTCTCTAGAGCCAGTCCTGACCTGTGTGTTGCTCTCTGGAGCCGGTCCTAACCTGTGTGTCGCTCTCTCTGGAGCCGGTCCTAACCTGTGTGTCGCTCTCTGGAGCCGGTCCTAACCCGTGTGTCGCTCTCTGGAGCCGGTCCTAACCTGTGTGTCGCTCTCTAGAGCCGGTCCTAACCTGTGTGTCCCTCTCTGGAGCCGGTCCTAACCTGCGTGTCGCTCTCTAGAGCCGGTCCTAACCTGTAACACAGTGGCAGTGATCCACTGTATTCTAATTATGAAGCAGGGCTGACAGACAGCAGGTTGATGACAGTGCCCCACCCCCCCAAACGAATGCCATTTGACCCCATGCTAATGATCCAGATGCTTTATAATGTGCAGGGCCGAGCGTCTTAATTAGTGAACCTTGGCAGTGGCAGGAATGATGAAGAGCAGGCAGTAGCACAGCAGCCCTTCTGCCTTCATTAGGGCAAGGTTCCGTGACAGACAGGCAGCCAGGGGTAGGGCTGAGCCTCAGAGAGAGACAGGCCCCGGCCTGCCGATGCTGGGGAGGACCGATGCACATGTACCACAGGCTAGGCATGGTCTGGGGTTGCCAGCCAGGGGGGGGGGGGGCAGTGGAGAGGCATGAACGTGCTGGCAGCATCAATTCTATCCAGAGGTCAGAGAGTTCAGGCCTCAACTAGAGGTCGACCGATTAATTGGAATGGAGGATTAATTAGGGCCGATTTCAAGTTTTCATAACAATTGGAAATCGGTATTTTTGGGCGCCGATTTTGCCGTTTAAAAAAAAAAAATGTTTTCACCTTTATTTAACTAGGCAAGTCCGTTAAGAACACATTCTTATTTTAAATGACGGTCTAGGAACGAGGCAGAACGACAGATTTTTACCTTGTCAGCTCGGGGGACCCACTCTTGCCTTACAGTTAACTAGTCCAACACTCTATCCACCTGCCTCACGAGGAGCCTGCCTGTTACGCGAATGCAGTAAGCCAAGTAAAGTTGCTAGCTAGCATTAAACGTATCTTATAAAAAACGATCAACGACTGTCGTTGCTCCAATGTGTACTTAACCATAAACATCAATGCCTTCAAAATCAATACACAAGTATATAATTTTTAAACCTGCATATTTAGCTAAAAGAAATCCAGGTTAGCAGGCAATATTAACCAGGTGAAATTGTCTAACTTCTCTTGCGTTGTGCAATGTAACAGGAATAGACTCATGGAATGCCACCCGTTAGATAAAATACTGAACGGAAAAAACTTTTTGTTTGAGGTGATAGTTTCCGGATTTGACCTAAGGCTCGTATTTCTGTGTGTTTATTATAGTTATAGCAGTCTGACTGAGGGGTGGAAGGCAGCAGCAGGCTCGTAATATTCAAAGGTAGAGTGGGGCAAAAAAGTATTTAGTCAGCCACCAGTTGTGCAAGTTCTCCCACTTAAAAAGATGAGGCTTGTAATTTTCATCATAGGTACACTTCAACTATGACAGACAAAATGAGAGAAAAAAAATCCAGAAAATCCCATTGTAGGAATTTTAATGAATTTATTTGCAAAATATGGTGGAAAATAAGTATTTGGTCAATAACAAAAGTTTCTCAATACTTTGTTATATACCCTTTGTTGGCAATGACAGAGGTCAAACGTTTTCTGTAAGTCTTCACACACTGTTGCTGGTATTTTGGCCCATTCCTCCATGCAGATCTCCTCTAGAGCAGTGATGTTTTGGGGCTGTTGCAGGGCAACACGGACTTTCAACTCCCTCCAAAGATTTTCTATGGGGTTGAGATCTGGAGACTGGCTAGGCCACTCCAGGACCTTGAAATGCTTCTTATGAAGCCACTCCTTCGTTGCCCGGGCGGTGTGTTTGGGATCATTGTCATGCTGAAAGACTCAGCCACGTTTCATCTTCAATGCCCTTGCTGATGGAAGGAGGTTTTCACTCAAACTCACAATACATGGCCCCATTCATTCTTTCCTTTACACGGATTAGTCGTCCTGGTCCCTTTGCAGAAAAACAGCCCCAAAGCATGATGTTTCCACCCCCATGCTTCACAGTAGGTATGGTGTTTTTTGGATGCAACTCAGCATTCTTTGTCCTCCAAACACGACGAGTTGAGTTTTTACCAAAAAGTTATATTTTGGTTTCATCTGACCATATGACATTCTCCCAATCTTCTTCTGGATCATCCAAATGCTCTCTAGCAAACTTCAGACGGGCCTGGACATGTACTGGCTTAAGCAGGGGGACACGTCTGGCACTGCAGGATTTGAGTCCCTGGCGGCGTAGTGTGTTACTGATGGTAGGCTTTGTTACTTTGGTCCCAGATCTCTGCAGGTCATTCACTAGGTCCCACCGTGTGGTTCTGGGATTTTTGCTCACCGTTCTTGTGATCATTTTGACCCCACGGGGTGAGATCTTGCGTGGAGCCCCAGATCGAGGGAGATTATCAGTGGTCTTGTATGTCTTCCATTTCCTAATAATTGCTCCCACAGTTGATTTCGTCAATTGCAATTGATTTTGTCTATTGCAGATGCGGTCTTCCCAGCCTGGTGCAGGTCTACAATTTTGTTTCTGGTGTCCTTTGACAGCTCTTTGGTCTTGGCCATAGTGGAGTTTGGAGTGTGACTGTTTGAGGTTGTGGACAGGTGTCTTTTATACTGATAACAAGTTCAAACAGGTACCATTAATACAGGTAACGAGTGGAGGACAGAGGAGCCTCTTAAAGAATAAGTTACAGGTCTGTGAGAGCCAGAAATCTTGCTTGTTTGTAGGTGACCAAATACTTATTTTCCACCATAATTTGCAAATAAATTCATAAAAAATCATACAATGTGATTTTCTGGATTTTATTTCTCATTTTGTCTGTCATAGTTGAAGTGTACCTATGCTGAAAATTACAGGCCTCTCATCTTTTTAAGTGGGAGAACTTGCACAATTGTTGGTTGACTACTTTTTTGCCCCACTGTATAATTATTATTATTAATCTGTATCGCCTTTTTTTGTCCTCCAATAATTGGTATCGGAGTTGAAAAATCAGAATCGGTCGACCTCTAGCCTCAACACTTAGGAGGCCCAGGTAAGAGATTACCACTCCACACACAGACCCAATTTGATCCGGCTGAGGCCGTCACTGTCGCTTTCACAAACCAGGGGTTTTCCTCATTTAAATACATTTTGTGTGGTGCACACTTGAACTGAGTGGAAGAAACACCTGGACAAATTCATTTATATTTAGAGGTGCACAACTGAGTGGAAGAACCCACAAACAGCTTCTCTCTTGGATCAGCTTCTCTCGGTTTGATCCCCCTCGGATTAATGGCTGATTTGGTATTAGAGGTGGACATTAAATATTTTAATCCAACAAATTCTTGACACGAGTTCCCTACCTTTTTATTACACAAAGAGCACTGACTGAATCCCTGTCATGTGTTTGTAACTAAGGCTGATGTCTCAATCAAACACAGTGCAGACATGTAGTGCCAAACCCTTCAGTCAGGCATCATCCTCAGTGAGGCAATAGGGTGAGTAATGACAGCCTGCAGTCCTCACCTTAACATCACAGTAGATTACACTGTCTCCTTTGTGGTGTTGTGAGAGAATGGAGGAGAGGAATTGTGTTGGAAACTCACCCCTCCCACATTCCCCTCCTGCTAAATTGTTGCAGACGCCTACACTTGGCAAGCGTTTCATAGTTTCGTACCTACTTATAGCTCCATATAGGCTATTTCAAGTAAGTACCTTTAAACGTTTAAATGAAGTTGGGATCTTTAACGTTAAGAAAAATTCCTTACCGAATCTCCCCCCCCCACAATATTACAATCACAGTGCCGTTATCACAAAACACCCATGTTATAGCCCAACCAGACTATATGGCTATAAAGGCCGAGGGAAAGTTGTGCAATACATGTAAAACCAGAGAGGAAGAGGAAAACATTTGGCTACTTTGGTGAATTTGCGAGGCATGCAAGACAATTAATACATATCCAAATGGTTCTGCCCGCCCCCCTGCCTTCTACCACGAGCTGGCTTACGCGCCCGCCCACCCCTCTGCCTTCTACCACGAGCTGGCTTGCCCGCCCGCCCCTCTGCCTTCTACCACGAGCTGGCCCGCCCTTCTGCCTTCTACCACGAGCTGGCTTGCCCGCCCGCCCACCCCTCTGCCTTCTACCACGAGCTGGCTTGCCCGCCCACCCGCCCGCCCCTCTGCCTTCTACCACGAGCTGGCTTGCCTGCCCGCCCGCCCGCCCCTCTGCCTTCTACCACGAGCTGGCTTGCCCGCCCGCCTCCCGCCCGCCCCTCTGCCTTCTACCACGAGCTGGCTTGCCCGCCCGCCCGCCTCTCTGCCTTCGCCCACGAGCTGGCCCGCCCGCCCCTCTGCCTTCGCCCACGAGCTGGCCCGCCCGCCCGCATTTCTGCCTTCTCCCTCAAGCTGGCCCGCCCGCCCCTCTGCCTTCGCCCACGAGCTGGCCCGCCCGCAACTCTGCCTTCGCCCACGAGCTGGCCCGCCCGCCCCTCTGCCTTCGCCCACGAGCTGGCCCGCCCGCCCCTCTGCCTTCGCCCACGAGCTGGCCCGCCCGCCCGCCTTTCTGCCTTCTCCCTCAAGCTGGCCCGCCCGCCCCTCTGCCTTCGCACACGAGCTGGCCCTGGTCTTGCGAGCACGGGGTAGTCTTGGTTGCTGAGCGGGTGGGGGTGTTTTTGTCTCATAATATGAAATGACAGTAGGCTACCGGTATAGCCTGTATCGATTACCCTTTTCAGATATAATGGTATGTGGCCCCTTGAAAGCACCTTGCCTACGGCATGTTTGTTAGTCAGTTAGGGTTGGCTACACTACGGCTTTTTAATCTGCCGACACAAAACATTCTCTGAAGAGAAACAGCATTTTACTTGTCTGTAAAGTAGTGTCGCTTCTGAAGTGGGACTAACTTCCAACACTAGGCGACCAGAACTGTCAATCCTAGCCTGCCTATTGGGAAGACCACTTGCCTAAAAAAGTACTTTAAAGTTTGTTAAATAACGCTCCTTACCAAGACATTTAGTAGAAAGAAGGCACATCTAGCTATCATACCATAAAACAAATTAAAAATAAACAGCAGCACATCAATGAGCAACATTTATTGTTGTCAGGGAAACAAAATAACATACGCTGAAGCAGAATTCTACTGTCTGAAACGAGACAGACGCCCTTTTTTTTTTATGTCTGAAAAGTTCAATTATCCACACGTTACTGTAGCTGCTTTCTGTGTCTGTAAAGGGTCATGGTAGATTGAACTTCATCACCCGGCCAGAGGTCATTCAGAAGTAAAAGGAACCATTACAATGAATTGACCTGAAATCGTATGATTTTTTTCTTAGCCTTTTAAATGGGAAACCGCTAAAAAGAAAACCAGTAACAGTTCATAGAAATCATCCATTTGTCACATCCCTACTTTGACGACCTATTGTTTTCATCACCACGCAACAGAACCTAGTAGATGTATTCTTAACCCGGAATCATTTCCGATCCCAGAGAAAGGGATATCCAGCCTCCAGTCACACTTCCAGATGTACAACTCATGATGAGTACCAGACCAGTGTTTTTCTGCACTTATCTGCAATTTCTACAATGAACAACTTTTTACTCCAGTCATGCAGCCGTTACAGTTTAGACTTCAGTGCAGCATAGGTCTGTCTGCCTACACAACAACAATAGACTCATGGCCATGATACTAGTGCTACACATTCACTTTACACCCAGACATGATGAAAATGCATACAGTTACATATCACGGTTTCATTTTTGGACCATATTTTAGCGATTTGACACCAATTATCGATTTGTACCATAGGTACCGTGATGTTCTTTTGGTACCGTGATGTTCTTTTGGTACCATAGGTACCGTGATGTTCTTTTGGTACTGTGATGTTCTTTTGGTACCGTGATGTTCTTTTGGTACCGTGATGTTCTTTTGGTACCATAGGTACCGTGATGTTCTTTTCGTACCATAGGTACCGTGATGTTCTTGTTGGTACCATAGGTACCGTGATGTTCTTGTTGGTACCATAGGTACCGTGATGTTCTTGTTGGTACCATAGGTACCGTGATGTTCTTGTTGGTACCATAGGTACCGTGATGTTCTTGTTGGTACCATAGGTACCGTGATGTTCTTGTTGGTACCATAGGTACCGTGATGTTCTTGTTGGTACCATAGGTACCGTGATGTTCTTGTTGGTACCATAGGTACCGTGATGTTCTTGTTGGTACCATAGGTACCGTGATGTTCTTGTTGGTACCATAGGTACCGTGATGTTCTTTTTGGTACCATAGGTACCGTGATGTTCTTTTTGGTACCATAGGTACCGTGATGTTCTTTTTGGTACCATAGGTACCGTGATGTTCTTTTTGGTACCATAGGTACCGTGATGTTCTTTTTGGTACCATAGGTACCGTGATGTTTTTTTTGGTACCATAGGTACCGTGATGTTCTTTTTGGTACCATAGGTACCGTGATGTTCTTTTTGGTACCATAGGTACCGTGATGTTCTTTTTGGTACCATAGGTACCGTGATGTTCTTTTTGGTACCATAGGTACCGTGATGTTCTTTTTGGTACCATAGGTACCGTGATGTTCTTTTTGGTACCATAGGTACCGTGATGTTCTTTTTGGTACCATAGGTACCGTGATGTTCTTTTTGGTACCATAGGTACCGTGATGTTCTTTTTGGTACCATAGGTACCGTGATGTTCTTTTGGTACCATAGGTACTGTGATGTTCTTTTGGTACCGTGATGTTCTTTTGGTACCATAGGTACCGTGATGTTCTTTTGGTACCATAGGTACTGTGATGTTCTTTTGGTACCGTGATGTTCTAATGGTACCATAGGTACCGTGATGTTCTTTTTGTACCATAGGTACCGTGATGTTATTTTTGGTACCATAGGTACCGTGATGTTCTTTTGGTACCATAGGTACCGTGATGTTCTTTTGGTACCGTGATGTTCTTTTTGGTACCATAGGTACCGTGATGTTCTTTTGGTACCGTGATGTTCTTTTTGGTACCATAGGTACCGTGATGTTCTTTTTGTACCATAGGTACCGTGATGTTCTTTTTGGTACCATAGGTACCGTGATGTTCTTTTTGGTACCATAGGTACCGTGATGTTCTTTTGGTACCGTGATGTTCTTTTTGGTACCATAGGTACCGTGATGTTCTTGTTGGTACCATAGGTACCGTGATGTTCTTTTTGGTACCATAGGTACCGTGATGTTCTTTTGGTACCGTGATGTTATTTTGGTACCATAGGTACCGTGATGTTCTTTTTGCACTAGTTGGCAGTACCAATGCAAAAACACCATTATTTCATCCTATAACTTGCTCTCCATCTTTTTCAATAGAAAGCTACTGATCAAACTAGTTCTCATGCTCTTATCCCAATGCAGCAGAGATAGTGGGCAATATGTTTGGAACGTCGAATTGCAATACATATCGGAACCTAAGTAACGTTGATAATATCGTATTGCGAGTTCCCTGGCAAATTCCAAGCCCTAATGAACGCTGCATTCAAAACTGACAGAATCAAACACTTAACAATAAATATTTATACCAATGATGGTTAAATACTGCCCACAGCCTGGCCTGTTGGTGTGTGTGAGGAGAGCGTGACGGTAGCTTGGCGACGGAGAGAGGAAAGGCTCTGCGAGCTCCCTCTGCTACGCCTGAAGATCTGGCACACAACTCACAACAACAGTGATGTAACCTGGTAACAAGCTTTTGGCATCATCTCTCTCCACTGAAACCCTGGCCATACCTTCCATATCAACAGACTGGTTCCAGCGCTGGAGAAGCCCTTGTTTTCCTACTGATATGAAGGGGGGAAACAGGGAGGGGTGGGAACCACGCTCACCTGCCCAGCAGACAAAGTGAGATTCCTCACTTTTTCCAGCCCTGGAGGCACAGGGCTTATTGGAGGACTTATGTTTTTTTAAACAGAAACTAAAATAGCAACACGGCTGGCCATTGTGATTCCACGTGAGCTTTTGTAATGGTGCCGTGTGAACGCCCCAAGTGGGTCTCATCTTTAAAAAACGAAAAAGTAGGTAATGGCAGTGCCAAGGCAACGGCTTTAATGGCAGTATTCCTTGTCAATTAAAGTCTTAAAGTGGTTATGTTAAATCCACTCAGAGGAAGAGAAGGAACATTAACAACAGCCTTCTTGAATTTTTAGGATGTGTCAATTATCACTTCACTGCTCACACTGCTGAGCACATTGTTGGGCTTATTGAAGACCACAGCCAAGCTGGGCTCTGAGACAGCTGCTATTTTCAGTCGGTGGTCCTCACAGTGTGTGTGTGGAGTAGGATTGTGGTGGCGAGTTATGTTATGTTGAGAGCCTGTTTTATGTTGGTTGGGTCTGGTGATTGAGTGAAGTAGCCAACGGTATAATGTAGTATATTGCAGGGGAGGTGGGTTCTCCGATTCCCCTGTTCCCACCTCACCAGTGGCTGATCATCATACTTCAGAATTATACTTCCAATTAGAGGAGAGTGCCACTGTGTGGTGTATGGGTCAGTTTATTGCTACACATAGCCAGGCGGAAGAGACTAGTCAACATTGCAAACCTTAATGCTGGGTTTCTTTTAAACCCACTGGACCTAAAAAAGGCAAGCAGGCAAAGAAATGAACACCTTCACTCTTGTTGCTATGAGCATAACATACTAGTGAGGGGGCTCCAATCACTTAGTATCAAACAAACCAGACAAATCAACAGTCTACATGGATGTGCATGTATGTCAACATTAAGCTGAAGCAGACACCAGCCCATCCAGTCAGGGCTGGATGAGGCCCAGCCAAAAAGCTCCAGCCTCCAGGCTGTCACAAGGCAGACAACAGGCTCTGTGACCCCTACATGCAGACATGGTCAAACAGGCACTGGAAACAAGAGAAGGTTATCTGAATGGAAGCTGCAGTAATTACGCCATTTGGGGATATTACAGATTTTCTCAGCCGTCTGCCGTTATTCACGGTAGTGTTCAGAGCCAAGCGTCTGAGCTGAGAGAGAGAGCTGAACACGCAAGCAGGCAGGCAAACACAAGGCCCTCAGCTCATTGTGCAATCTGCAGCAGGCCCTCATACAAAAAGCACATACACCATTCCAGTAATTCAATAAGCCTTTCCAATGAATTACACCAGTGATGAGGGGTTTGTCTCTCTGTCCTGAACAGCTTGGCTGGGAGGTGGCCTTTATGTAGGGAGCAGTGGTGGTGCCCTGACACCGACCATGCAAACCCAATTACCCTGGTCCCCGGGCCTGGAGGCCCGCATTAACACACTCACCCCTTGGGAGCTCGACTCCATGCCAGCCTGGCAGTTAGACAGGGAGCGGAAGAGGGAGAGAGAAAGAGAGCATGCATGCTGAATCACAAATAGGCCACTTAAGGCACTGGCAGGAGGACCGTTTGTGGCATTATTGAGAGCCTTTCCCTCATCAGCATTCCCCAGATCCTGTCCAATAAGCCACAATTAAATCCTGAGCCTGGCTCTGGGGCAGGCAGGCAGCAAGCTAAGGAGGCGCTGGCGCTAGCACTGCCTCAGGACCAGAGAGGTTTCGCTCCAGTGTCGTCAGTAGCTACAGCAAACTCACATTATCAGGAAGTCTTCTAAATCCTCCTGCAATTATAATGTATAGAGACTCTACCTGAATAAAACAAGAAACTGCTGTGTCTTCATTTTGAGTTCCAGCTCAATATGGTGTATTTGTGAATCCAATATCATCCCCTTCGAAAATGACTGTGCACAAGCACTCTTCCAAGGGCGGCAGGTAGCCTAGCGTTTAGAGCGCTTGGCCAGTAACCAAAAGGCTGCTGGTTCGAATAACCGAGCAGACAAAGTGATAAATCTATCGATGTCCCCTTGAGCAAGGCACTTAACCCTAATTTACTCCAGGGGTGTAAAACACATTTCACTGCACCGATCCGGTGTATGTGACAAAAACAAATCAATTAAGTCGCAACCGAAGTGTGTTAAAATGAGAACAAGCTGAATTTGCCCAAGCATGAGTTAAAGGAATTACCTGGGTGGCAAAGCATGATCAGAAATCCCTGCAGAGCTAGAATGTCATGAATTTGAAATGGAGACAGGGTTCAGGCTAGGCCGCTCCGGTTGGGCATTGATGACATACAATAACGTCAAATGACACCCAACGACACAACAGCAGTTAAGCCCATTTAGTGCTAAAAGTCAAGAAAAATAAACAAGACTCTAAATTGGAAGAGTGGAGCTTTGGTTCAGTCAATTAGAAGTTCTCCTCGTCAAAGCCTAAACATTTTCTTCACTTGGGACGGCATTAACATTTGGGTTATAATTAAAAACGTTTCGCTTTTTAATCAACATCCAATCTCTCAAAAATAATTAGCAGCATATTAAAGTGTTTACTGCCTGATGGAGCTGGTTGCTGTTGAAGAGCTGCTCTTTGACTCGTGGACGTCCAGCGTTTTACTGCACCTCCATCCAGGCACCGCCCGCAAGCTCCCTCCCCTCCCTCTTTAAATGCTCAAAAGGCCGTACTGTACATGAGATGACACAGCCCAGTGTCCAATGGAAAACGCATGCAGCACAGCACACAATAACATAGTATAGAACAGACTGCAGCAGTGTATGTCTAACATAAAGCTTGAGCACACACACCAAGAGCATGATGGGCATTCATGGCACATCGCAGAGGGGGTGGCCGGGTCACCATCATAAAACCATGCCCTTTCCCCAGAACGATAAATCCTCTGCATTTCAGGTTGCACAACACCACAGGATAGCAGGGATTAAAGGATTAAGTCACAGGTCAATAGTTTCATCTTTTGTTGGCGCTCCAGCTTAGCCTCTGCTCTGCTAAGGCAATGTACCCGTTTGGCACAGGGCAGGCAGGCAGGGCAGGTTCTCTTTGCAGAGGACTGCTGATGTGATGTCAGAGCGCTCCGTGTGTGTGCAGTAGGGGGACAGAATGCCATTGTCAGCTCTGTGTGTGACCCTAAAGCTCCATCACTGGGTCACAGCCAGCACACAGACAGTGCCCCCTTGGTGGCCCATATTTTCACTGCCAGGAAAAATAATGGCTAACTCATCCATTACAGAGAGAAATGCTCTACATTGTTTCTGGAGAGAGATTCCATTCGAGAGTGATAGAACTACTGCTGAGTATTCTGTTAGCTCCAGTAATGACAAAGGTGTCACAGAGAGTGGAGGAACCACAATCAGCTGTGGAATTTGACCAAGGTTATCATGAGTCACCAGGCCTCAGTCATGGTCATACATTCATCTGGCATTCTCTAGAAGCCTTCCATGCTAATCTGAGTAGAGCAGCCCAGCTTCCTTCTCTCCCTGGCTGATAGAGACCTAAAAACCTCAGCCGGCGGCTTTAGGCCAGATGGTGGAATGAAAGATTTGGAGATAGACAGGCTTTTAGCATATTCACCTGCAGCGCTGCACGTATACCCAAACTTCTGTACTTTCTCGATACTAGAACATGAAAAACGATTCCATACAAATTTTTGTAGCTTTCAGTACTCTGTCAAATGTCTCACGTCGTCTACTGATTGAGAGAAGATCAAGTCTATCAGCGCAGCCGATATTCCCTTATAGCACGAGAGCAGTGCCGTGACTCTAAACCATTGCTAGCTCTAACCTGTCCTGAGGAACCACTGGGAGTCTGGGCTGCATCATGTAAAGCACTCCACTCATTCTGCACAGAAGTTAACACACTTGAATAATGCAATGTGGCATGTAGAAAATATTCATTAGTGTTTGCAAAACAATGTCCACACAGGCTAGAAAACACCGGTAGCAACCAGCTTTGTACGCTACCTTTCCTTGGTAGCTTACAGCTGAAGTCCACATCAATTCACACCCCTAGTGACCTTGTGATAATATGCTAACGATAATGCAAAATATTGCGGATTGAATAAAGATTTGTGACATTCACATAAGGCGTCAACATGCTTCAGTTCGGCAGGCGCCTAGCTGAACCGAACGAGTGTGATCGCATATTCAATTAAAAAGACCTTCGCTTGAAAAACGAGGGGAGGGGGGGGAAAGCAGCAATAGTACCGTTTGTCCATTTTGAGACGCCGTAGCCAGTATCCACTTCCTCAAAAAAGGTCAGAATGAATATCAAGTTAGATTTCTTAAGTTGTCATTGCAGAGATCTTAGTTGGATGTAAAGACGCGTGACTAAGATGTCTGGTGCAGTATCTCAATGAAATGTTTTGCATGAAAACAAAATCTATTAAAGTATCCCTACTGTTGACCAATCACAGACGAAGGGGAGAAGACTTCCGCTACCAACTTCGGCTTGCTTCCAGAAAACAAAAAAGTCTAAATGATGTCATAATATATGCACAAACTCTAGCGAACTGTTTTTGGGAAGCATGCGGACGCTTTTAGTCCCCCCCACCTCAAGTCTCTCCCAGTCAATGATGCAGTTCGTCAACAATTCGTTATTTTAGAACAACTTATTACGGACTCGAGAGTCATGATTAGTTTTGCTGAGTGACTCGTTAATATTAGTCGCTCATTTGACCTGCTGGCTGGCCACAATGAATTCTACAGGCTCCTCCGGCTCAGGAGACGTGCGCCGACCAACAGCTGTCTGTCATATGCTTGCAGGAAAATAAATCATGTTGCAGGTAGCATACTGAAAAAGACATGTTAAGTACTGATAATTGATCGCATGGTGCTAGAATGCAATTAATTGATTATTGAATGTTATGGGCAGCTTTGTAGAACCAAAACACACACACTTTTTACAAGCCTGTCACAAATGACAGCGCCAATAAGCCCCTTATGGTGAACGACATGTGAACGAGAGGCTTGTAGAACTATGAATATCTCGAGTTTTCAGTTCATTGTTCGCTGGTAGGGGGTCCTGCATGTTCTGGGAATTACTGATTCAAATGAATGAAATGAGCCAAAAGATTCATTATTTTGACTGAACGAGTCAAAGATCAGAGTCTTTAAAAAGAGCCGAACTTCCCATCACTACTTTACTCAAGCGTCGAACTGACTCTGTGTGTGTCTGAGAGAAATCATGTGTCTTAAAGGAGACAACGCACACTTTTATAAAAGATTGCTTCTTCTTTGCAAATGTAGTTGATCAGTATAATAAGTCCCAAATGGAAGGAAAACAGATTGTTTTGGCTGATGTCATGGGGCTACAGGAAGAAAAACTCACTGCATGCACACAGTCCTATCGAATATGCATTCACCTGTATTATGAATATGCCAAGGCTACTTTTCCAGGTAGCTTCAACTAATTTGGTTACCAAGAGAGCACACTATTTATCTGGGTGTGTAGGAAGAATAGAGGGGGAAGGTAATGGTGTGAGTCACTGTAGCTTTGCCCTTTGCTGTTGAAACACCTCCAGGCGAAAGGGAATAATCAACAAGATATTGCTCATAAAAAAGGGCATAACAGGTCATCACTAAACCAGAGGATCTATCATGAGACCAGGCATATCATTTAGATTTAAAAGCTCTATGAAAGCAATCATCTCCCAAAGCCAAGTGCATGATGTTCAAATGAAGCGATGGCAATTTCAGACACACTGTCCAAACAGCCAATGTGAAGCAGTATCAGACTGTGAAATCACTATGGGAACTCAATAGAGGTCGACCGATTAATCGGAATGGCCGATTAATTAGGGCAGAATTCAAGTTTTCATAATCGGAAATCAGTATTTTTGGACACCGATTTGGCCGATTTGTTTTTATTTTTTTTTCAAACCTTTATTTAATCTTTATTTTACCAGGCAAGTCAGTTAAGAACACATTCTTATTTTCAATGACGGCCTCGGAACGGTGGGTTAACTGCCTCGTTCAGGGGCAGAATGACAGATTCTCACCTTGTCAGCTTGGGGGATTCAATCTTGCAACCTTACAGTTAACTTGCCCAACGCTCTAACCACCTGCCTTTCATTGCACTCCACAAGGAGACTGCCTGTTACGCGAACGCAGTAAGCCAAGGTAAGTTGCTAGCTAGCATTAAACTTATCTTATAAAAAAAACAATCAATCCTAATCAATAGTTAACTACACATGGTTGATGATATATTACTAGTTTATCTATTGTGTCCTGAGTTGCATATAATCGATGCGGTGCGTATCGTTGCTCCAATGTGTACCTAACCATGAACATCAATGCCTTTCTTAAAATCAATACACAGATGTATGTATTTTTAAACCTGCATATATAGCTAAAAGACATCAAGGTTACCATGCAATATTAACCAGGTGAAATTGTGTCACTTCTCTTGCGTTCATTGCACGCAGAGTCAGTGTATATGCAACCATTTGGGCCGCCTAATTTGCCAGTATTTTATGTAATTATGACATAACATTGAAGGTTGTGCAATGTAATATTTAGACTAATGGATGCCACCCCTTAGATAAAATACGGAACAATTCTGTATTTCACTGAAAGAATAAACGTTTTGTTTTCGAGATGATCGTTTCTGGATTCCACCATATTAATGACCGAAGGCTCGTATTTCTGTGTATTATTATGTTATATTATGGTATATGGCATAGAAATGGTATAGAGAGAAATAGTCCTATAATTCCTATAATAAATACAACCTAAAACTTCGTACCTGGGAATATTGAAGACTCATGTTAAAAGGAACCATCAGCTTTCATATGTTCTCATGTTCTGAGCAAGGAACTTAAACGTTAGCTTTCTTACATAGCACATATTGCACTTTTACATTCTCCTCCAACACTTTGTTTTTTCATTATTTAAACCAAATTGAACAGGTTTCATTATTTATTTGAGGCTAAATTGATTTTATTGATGTATTATATTATGTTAAAATAAGTGTTCATTCAGTATTGTTGTAATTGTCATTACAAATAAATTAATAAAATTAATAAAATGTTGTTTTTTTTTTTTAAATCGGCCGATTAATGGATTAATTGGTTTGTATATGTACGGTTCGACATATCGCTGAGTAGGTTGTCATATCCACCATGTATAATAAATCCAATATTATACTGCATATTGGCGAGATGGTGACTGGAAAGTTTTTAGTACACTAATGCGGATATTGTATACACTGGTCTAGTTTTTTATATAAACAGCCTAACTAGGTCAGACACTTCTCAGGGCCATACCCACTGAGCACACAGTCATTTCAACGTGGATAATTGGGTAATATTTGATTGAGACGATCAATGAGATTACAACCAGTCAAAAGTTGACACACCTACTCATTCCAGAGTTATTTTTGTAAAACTATTTTCTACTTTGTAGCACAATAGGACATCAAAATTATTAAATAACACATGAAATCATGTAGTAATGAAAAAAAAGTGTTCAACAAATCAAAATAGATGTTATATTTGAGATTTTTCAAAGTAGTCACCCTTTGCCTTGATGACAGTTTCACTCTCTTGGCATCATCTTAACCAGTTTCACGAAGTAGTCACCTGGAATGCATTTCAATTAAAGAGGCTGCGAATTTTTGCAGCTTTTTGTTAAAAATCGCGCAACATTTCAACGTCCTGCTACTCATGCCAGGAATATAGTATATGCATATGATTAGTATGTGTGGATAGAAAACACTCTGAAGTTTATAAAACTGGTTAAATCATGTCTGTGACTATAACAGAACGTGTTTAGCAGGAAAAATTCAAAGGAAAACTTCACACAAAAAAATAAAAAATATCCCTCCGCCAGTCTCTGTATTGTCTATTGCAAGGGAAAATAGATAGGGCCCAGTTTACAATGCCTACAGCTTCCACACGATGTCGCCAGTACTGTCAATTGATATTAAATTTAGGTATATGCACTTCCTGTCGTCGAGTACACCAGAGGAAGTTATGAAAGAGATAATGTGGACCATGATTTCAAAACGTGCTGCTATTGAATACAGATCGCCCCGTGATCAATTTGATCGATTATTAACGTTTACTAATACCTAAAGTTGGATTACAAAAGTAGTTTGAAGTGTTTTGTCAAAGTTTATAGGTAACTTTTTTAATTTAAAAAAATGACGGTGTGTTTTGGAACGGTGCTTTTTCATGGATCAGACGGGCTTCATAAATGGACATTTTGGGTAAACATGGAGGGATTAAATCGAAAAAAAATACCCAATTGTGATGTTTATGGGACATATAGGAGTGCCAACAAAGAAGCTTGTCAAAGGTAATTAATGTTTTATACTTTATTTCTGCGTTTTGTGTAGCGCCGGCTACGCTAATTATTTTGTTTACGTCCCCTTTGGGTATTTCGGGGGTTGCATGCTATCAGATAATAGCTTCTCATGCTTTCGCCGAAAAGCATTTAAAAAATCTGACATGTTGGCTAGATTCACAACGAGTGTAGCTTTAATTGAGTACCCTGCATGTGTGTTTTAATGAAAGTTTGAGATGTATCGAGTACTATTAGTTGTCACTCTGAAATTTCCGCTGATGTTGATCCCTGTACAGGGACAGCAGCCTTAAAAGGTGTGCCTTGTTAAAAGTCAAATGTAGAATTTCTTTCCTTCTTAAAACTTCTTTGGGATAGGGGGCAGCATTTTCACTTTTGGATGAAATGCATGCCCAGAGTAAACTGCTTCCTACTCATTCCCAGATGCTAATATATGCATATTATTAGTAGTATTGGATAGAAAACACTGAAGTTTCTAAAACCGTTTGAATGATGTCTGAGTATAACAGAACTCATGGCAGGAGAAAACTTGAGAAAAATCCAACCAGGAAGTGGGAAATCTGAGGTTTGTAGTTTTTAAAAGCTTGGTTTCCTCTATCAACCCTACTGCCAAATTAACCGATTCAGAGGACCATCCTACCCATGCTAGATTACGGAGACGTACATTTATAGATCGGCAGGTAAGGGTTCTCAAGCAGTTAGATGTGCTTTACCATTCGGCCATCAAATTTGCCACCAAAGCTCCTTATAGGACACATCACTGCACTCTATACTCCTCTTTAAAATGGTCATCTCTGTATACCCGTTGCAAGACCGACTGGTTGATGGTTATTTATAAAACCCTCAGGACTCACTCCCCCCTATCTGAGATATCTACTGCAGTCCTCATCCTCCACACACACACACACACACACACACACACACACACACACACACACGTTCTGCCAGTCACATTCTGTTAATTAGAGCTCTAGGGGCGCTATTTCATTTTTGGATAAAAAACGTTCCCGTTTTAAGCGCGATATTTTGTCACGAAAAGATGCTCGACTATGCATATTCTTGACAGTTTTGGAAAGAAAACACTCTGAAGTTTCAGAATCTGCAAAGATTTTGTCTGTAAGTGCCCCAGAACTCATTCTACAGGCAAAACCAAGATGATGCATCACCCAGGAATTAGCAGAATTTCTGAAGCTCTGTTTTCCATTCTCTCCTTATATGGCTGTGATTGCGCAACGAATGAGCCTACACTTTCTGTCGTTCGCCCAAGGTCTTAGCAGCATTGTGACGTATTTGTAGGCATATCATTGGAAGATTGACCATAAGAGACTACATTTTCCAAGTGTCCGCCTGGTGTCCTGCGTCGAATTCGGTGCGCAATTGCCAGCTGCTTCTACTTTACCATTTGATTCAGGGGAGAAAGCATGTGTCCAAGAACGATGTATCAATGAAGAGATATGTGAAAAACACCTTGATGATTGATTCTAAACAACGTTTGCCATGTTTTCAGTCGATATTATGGAGTTAATTTGGAAAAAAGTTCGCGTTTTGAGGACTGAATTTTGGGATTTTTTTTGGTAGCCAAATGTGATGTATAAAACGGAGCTATTTCTAATACACAAGGAATCTTTTTGGAAAAACTGAGCATCTGCTATCTAACTGAGAGTATCCTCATTGAAAACATCAGAAGTTCTTCAAAGGTAAATGATTTTATTTGAAGGCTTTTATGTTTTTGTTAATGTTGCGTGCTGGATGCTAACGCTAATGCTAACGCTAAATGCTAACGCGAAATGCTAACGCTAGCTAGCTACTTTTACACAAATGATTGTTTTCCTATGGTTGAGAAGCATATTTTGAAAATCTGAGATGACAGTGTTGTTTACAAAAGGCTAAGCTTGAGAGATGGCATATTTATTTCATTTCATTTGCGATTTTCATAAATAGTTAACGTTGTGTTATGCTAATGAGCTTGCTGATAGATTTACACAATCCTGGATACAGGGGTTTTTTCATAGCTAAACGTGACGCAGAAAACGGAGCGATTTGTCCTAAACAAATAATCTTTCAGGAAAAACTGAACATTTGCTATCTGAGAGTCTCCTCATTGAAAACATCTGAAGTTCTTCAAAGGTAAATGATTTTATTTGAATGCTTTTCTGTTTTTTTGTGTAAATGTTGCCAGCTGAATGCTAATGCTAAATGCTACGTTAGCCATCAATACTGTTACACAAATGCTTGTTTTGCAATGGTTGAGAAGCATATTTTGAAAATCTGAGATGACAGTGTTGTTAACAAAAGGCTAAGCTTGAGAGCTAGCATATTTATTTCATTTCATTTGCGATTTTCATGAATAGTTAACGTTGCGTTATGGTAATGAGCTTGAGTCTGTATTCACGATCCCGGATCCGGGATGGGGAGATCAGAAAGGTTAAAGGTCCCCAAAGCGCATACATCCCGGGGTCGATCGTCTTTTCAGTTCGCTGCAGCTAGCGACTGGAACGAGCTGCAACAAACACTCAAACTGGACAGTTTTATCTCAATCTCTTCATTCAAAGACTCAGTCATGGACGCTCTTACTGACAGTTGTGGTTGCTTTGTTTGATGTATTGTTGTCTCTACCGTCTCTACCGCCCCTTTGTGCTGTTGTCTGTGCCCAATAATGTTTGTACCATGTTTTGTGCTGCTACCATGTTGTGTTGTTGTCATGTGTTGCTGCCTTGTTATGTTGTCTTAGGTGTATCTTTATGTAGTGTTGTGTCATCTCGTCATGATGTGTGTTTTGTCCCATATTTATATTGTATTTATTTTTATTCCCAGGCTCCAGTCATCACAGGAGGCCTTTTGGTAGACCGTCATTGTAAATAACAATTGACTCTTAAGTGACTTGCCTAGTGAAACAAAGGTTAAATACATTTAAATAAAAAGCACAGCAAAGTTGAAATGGGAATACGATGCAAGATAAAAATTATTATTTTTTTTTTTATAAAAACAGGTGTGTTTTATCACTGTGTATCATCTAATAGCAGAACCAAATGGCCTGGATTGGTCTGTCACCTGGAGCGGCATGGAAAAGGGCCCAGGAAAAGGGCCCAGGAAAGGACCATGCTTGAGGACTAGTCAGCCCTTCCCCCTGTGAGTGGCCAACATGTATGTTACAGTATCCAAAGGACTGACTATTGTGACAGAATAATGCTATAGTAGACATGTCTATCTGAAACTTGTGCAATGAGGATAACTCTGATGCATCTCTTTGTTTATGCTTTGTCTAGTAAGTTCATCTTTGACATGTATTTAACCCCTTATTTTTGGAAGAAAACAGTCTCTGTATATGCACTTCCATACATGTTTTCAACCGGTACCAGGGGACCTTCAGACAAGTCTTGGGAGGCCTGTAGGCATCCAAGAGCAAAACAACCAACAAGCATGTGTTTGTGGGGCCTTTCGGGTGGCAAAACGGACAACACCATGTTTGTAAGAATCTCATCTTTCCATAGAGGGATCGTCGATTGTGAGAAGACCGATTTTCGGGATGTCTTATAGTCTGACAAACTCTGCTCTAGCGTCGTCACTGCCGTCAAGTACAGCAACGTTTGCAGAGACATATTTTCATGGGGACTTTATTTTTTATTTTAGGCTCATTTGATTACCGTAGGTATGCGGACATTGACTCAAGGAGGCCAAATACAAACGTTGGATTTTGTCCTCTTTTTTCATTTAGATTTTGGGTTGAAATTTAGAAGTGAATCCAAAATATTAATTATTAATTTGTAGACTAATTGGAATTAAAGCCAAACTGAAATTAGTGGCACAGATCGAACTATTGAAGAAAAACGTTGATATTTGGTTGTGTTGGCAACCAAACAATTCAAACCAAAAAAAGATCACTAAATATCTTCACATTTGAAATCATCTTTAAACCCTAAGTCTATTGGATTGCCTATTTCTGGTTGAATTCTGTGTTGAATTGAAACAATAGCTGTTGGGGACTTTGGAAACGCTATAGTATATAGGCCTAAAAAGCATACTTGAGTGATAAAGTGGGGACATTTAATTTGCCCTGTTAAACCTACCCTTTAGAATGACTGATAGTAACGGTGAATCCATTCAGTTTAAGTGGAGATCATTATTTTCACAATAGCACATTGATAATAGTCCGTGACAAATATAAGACTCAGCAGGGTTAAACCCCAGGAGATGGAAGGGTAGCTGTAGATCAATCATTCTCCAGTGCTGCCCAGCCTACTTTTTCCTGATAGTGGATATAATGTTGAAGATCTGACATTGCTTTAAAAGGTACAAATTCAACATATTTTACACAAGGTTTGTCTATGTTGGCATTTGGTTACCACAACATAATCCTGTGGTTTAAATTTCACCCTCAAAAAAAAGTAGCTGACTCCTTTCAAAGCCAATGTATTTTCCACATCACAATACGTTGACAAATTACATTGAAACTAGAGGTCGACCGATTAAAATAGAAATGGCCGATTAATTAGGGCCAATTTCAAGTTTTCATAACAATCAGAAATGGGTATTTTTGGGCGCAGATTATTATATATTTTATATATATATATATTTTTTTATTTATAACACCTTTATTTAACTAGGCAAGTCAGTTAAGAACACATTCTTATTTTCAATGACGGCCTAGGAATAGTAGGTTAACTGCCTTGTTCAGGGGCAGAACGACAGACCTGGTCAGTTCGGGGGATCCAATCTTGCAACCTTACAGTTAACTTGTCCAATGCTATAACCACCTGGCACTCGTTGCACTCGTTGCACTCCAAAAGGAGAATGCCTGTTACGCGAATGCAGAAGCCAAGGTAAGTTGCTAGCTAGCATTAAACTTATCTTATAAAAAACAATCAATCATAATCACTAGTTATAACTACACATGGTTGATGATATTACTAGTTTATCTAGCGTGTCCTGCGCTGCATATAATCGATGCAACGCTGGGGGATGATTTAACAAAAGCTCATTTGTGAAAAAAGCACAATCGTTGGACGACTGTACCTAACCATGAACATCAATGCCTTTCTAAAAATCAGTACACAGAAGTATATATTTTTATACCTGCATATTTAGCTAAAAGAAATCCAGGTTAGCAGGCAATATTAACCAGGTGAAATTGTGTCACTTCTCTTGCGTTCTTAGCATGCAGAGTCAGGGTATATGCAACAGTTTGGGCAGCCTGGCTCATTGCGAACTAATGTGCCAGAATTGTACGTAATTATGACATAACATTGAAGGTTGTGCAATGTAACAAGAATATTTAGACTTAGGGATGCCACCCGTTAGATAAAATACCGAACAGTTCCGTATTTCACTGAAATAAACATTTTGTTTTCTTACCCTAATGGGTAAGAGCTCAAGTCAGTGGCAGCTGATGAGGTCGTTAACCGCTAATCGATTTGCAAAGAGTGTTAAATCCTCAAAATATTAACATAGGACAGTCGCTAAAGCTGATACATCCCACATTAATCAGGGACTTCATCTCTTACAGACAGTACAAAGCTCATCTGTGTGTTGATCATGGATACAGAGAGCCACTTAATAGGATTATGACCCAACATCCAGACATCACATGACATGCACCCGTTATGGATTACCAAAGTAGCAAAGTCCACAGCATGACAGAAAAGTGTTAGTTAATCTTGTTCAATGCCCCTGCATTTTTTACTATAGGTTAGGCTGCATGTTACATCACTGTATTGCACGTGTCAAATTCATTCCACGGAGGGTGGAATGCGGGTTTTCGCTTCTCCCTTGTACTTGATTGATGAATTAAAGTCACTAATTAGTAAGGAACCCGATACCTGGTTGTCTAGGGCTTAACTGAAAGGAAGAAAAAACCTGCAGACACTAGGCCCACCATGGAATGAGTTTGACACACTGCTGTAGTGGCATGGAAAACCTGAATGTATTACAGACAGATGACAGGATTGTTAAGATCAGACAATGAGCAGGAGTGTTTGATGCTAAACAACCAGCCCATTCAAAACTTCAAAAGCCTCATTACATGAATGCTCTGCGTTGAGGCTACTGTCGATTCTGGTTCAAAATATAATTACCAAAAACCCTTTGCAGCTTCACCCCGGAGGGTTTCAGCACCAGAGAGAGGGGGGACCCACGTCAGACTTGAGGGGCAAATGAATGTTGGATTTGAGACTTCCATCACCTCTATGAATACTGACGTCGCCTAACCCTCAATATCCTTCCCAGATTTCACGCCCGTCGGCTGCTCACCTTCATTTTCTCGCAACCTTAAAATTCCTGCACACATGATCCTCATCGCCACACACACACCTCATCAGCGGATTTGCATGTCTGCTTCAGAGCAGTATGAGATGAAATAGAACCCCAGTGGTTGCCTGTACTCTGCTGAGATTCACTCATCTGACAGAGAGAGCTTCACTTAAAACCCCAGACAGACAGAAAACAAAAACGTAGGCACGATTCCCTTAAAGGGCTGTACACAACCAATACCATACAAGCTACACCATCAAAATGGGATTACTAATATTTCTAAAGGGCTACACAACAACAATATGCAAGAAATACATAGAAACAATGTAAACCTACATCCTGCGTGAGACAGCGCTTTCACTTTACCAATCAGAACTGTTCAGCTGAAGAGAGAGAAACCACAATACATGAGGGCTCCAATCAGATCACATGCCAAAGACAATGATCATTTCTAATTTGTGTCTCAACGTTTCGGTCTGTCACTAGGAGACAGTTGTATTATAGCCGTAGCATGTGCCGGTCAAGGGCAAACAGAGCTGTAAAGGTTCATAAAAGTCGATTGCGCCCCTGGGTCTAAGCCATGCAACCATCACACACACACACTGAGCCATGCAACCCACACACACACTGAGCCATGCAACCCACACACACACACACTGAGCCATGCAACCATCACACACACACACACACTGAGCCATGCAACCATCACACACACACACACATACACTGAGCCATGCAACCATCACACCCACACACACACTGAGCCATGCAACCATCACACCCACACTGAGCCATGCAACCATCACACCCACACTGAGCCATGCAACCATCACACCCACACACACAATGAGCCATGCAACCGTCACACACACACACTGAGCCATGCAACCATCACACACACACACACACTGAGCCATGCAACCATCACACCCACACACACACTGAGCCATGCAACCATCACACCCACACACACACTGAGCCATGCAACCATCACACCCACACACACACTGAGCCATGCAACCGTCACACACACACTGAGCCATGCAACCGTCACACACACACACTGAGCCATGCAACCATCACACACACACACACTGAGCCATGCAACCATCACACACACACACTGAGCCATGCAACCCACACACACACACACACTGAGCCATGCAACCCACACACACACACTGAGCCATGCAACCCACACACACACACTGAGCCATGCAACCCACACACACACTGAGCCATGCAACCCACACACACACTGAGCCATGCAACCCACACACACACTGAGCCATGCAACCCACACACACACTGAGCCATGCAACCCACACACACACTGAGCCATGCAACCCACACACACTGAGCCATGCAACCATCACACACACACACACTGAGCCATGCAACCATCACACACACACACACTGAGCCATGCAACCATCACACACACACACACACACACACTGAGCCATGCAACCATCACACACACACTGAGCCATGCAACCATCACACACACACTGAGCCATGCAACCCACACACACACACACTGAGCTATGCAACCCACACACACACACACACACACACTGAGCCATGCAACCCACACACACACACACACACACACACACACACTGAGCCATGCAACCCACACACACACTGAGCCATGCAACCCACACACACACACTGAGCCATGCAACCCACACACACACACTGAGCCATGCAACCCACACACACACACTGAGCCATGCAACCCACACACACACACTGAGCCATGCAACCCACTAACACACACCGAGCCATGCAAACCACACACACACACCGAGCCATGCAACCCACACACACACACACACCGAGCCATGCAACCCACACACACACACACCGAGCCATGCAACCCACACACACACCGAGCCATGCAACCCACACACACCGAGCCATGCAAACCACACACACACACCGAGCCATGCAACCCAAACACAAACTGAACCATGCAACCATCACACACACACTGAGCCATGCAACCATCACACACACACTGAGCCATGCAACCATCACACACACACTGAGCCATGCAACCATCACACACACACTGAGCCATGCAACCATCACACACACACACACACACTGAGCCATGCAACCATCACACACACACACACACACTGAGCCATGCAACCCCCACACACACACACTGAGCCATGCAACCCACACACACTGAGCCATGCAACCCACACACACTAAGCCATGCAACCCACACACACTGAGCCATGCAAAACACACACACCGAGCCATGCAAAACACACACACACACACATACCGAGCCATGCAAAACACACACACATACCGAGCCATGCAAAACACACACACAGAGCCATCTAACCCACACACACTGAGCCATGCAACACACACACACACACTGAGCCATGCAACACACACACACACACACACACACTGAGCCATGCAACACACACACACACACACACACTGAGCCATGCAACACACACACACACACACACACACACACACACACACCGAGCCATGCAACCCACACACACCGAGCCATGCAACCCACACACACCGAGCCATGCAACCCACACTGAGCCATGCAACCCACACACACACACACCGAGCCATGAAACCCACACACACACACCGAGCCATGAAACCCACACACACAGCGCCATGCAACCCACACACAGCGCCATGCAACCCACACACACCGAGCCATGCAACCATCAAACACACACACTGAAACATGCAACCATCACACACACACACACAGAGCCATGCAACCCACACACACTGAGCCATGCAACCCACCCCCACACACACACTCACACACAAACCGAGCCATGCAACACACACACACACCGAGCCATGCAACCCACAAACACACTGAGCCATGCAACCCACAATCACTGAGCCATGCAACACACACACACACCACACCGAGCCATGCAACCCCCACACACTGAGCCATGCAACCCACACACACTGAGCCATGCAACACACACACACTGAGCCATGCAACACACACACACTGAGCCATGCAACACACACACACTGAGCCATGCAACACACACACACTAAGCCATGCAACACACACACACAACGAGCCATGCAACCCACACACACACTGAGCCATGCAACCCACACACACACTGAGCCATGCAACCCACACACACACACACTGAGCCATGCAACCCACACACACTGAGCTATGCAACCCACACACACACTGAGCCATGCAACCCACACACACACTGAGCCAAGCAACCATCACACCCACACTGAGCCATGCAACCATCACACCCACACACACACTGAGCCATGCAACCCACACACACACACTGAGCCATGCAACCATCACACACACACACTGAGCCATGCAACCATCACACACACACACTGAGCCATGCAAGCCACACACACACACTGAGCCATGCAAGCCACACACACACACACACACACACTCTGAGCCATGCAACCCACACACACACACACTCTGAGCCATGCAACCCCCACACACACACACTGAGCCATGCAACCCACACACACACACACTGAGCCATGCAACCATCACACACACACTGAGCCATGCAACCATCACACACACTGAGCCATGCAACCCACTAACACACACTGAGCCATGCAAACCACACACACACACTGAGCCATGCAACCATCACACACACACACACACTGAGCCATGCAACCATCACACACACACACTGAGCCATGCAACCCACACACACACTGAGCCTGCAACCCACACACTGAGCCATGCAACCATCACATACAAACTGAGCCATGCAACCATCACACACACACTGAGCTATGCAACCCACACACACACACACACACACACACACACACACACACACACACTGGGCCATGCAACCCACACACACACACACTGAGCCATGCAACCCACACACACACTGAGCCATGCAACCCACACACACACACACACACTGAGCCATGCAACCCACACACAAACACACTGAGCCATGCAACCCACACACACACACACACACACACACACTGAGCCATGCAACCCACACACACACACACTGAGCCATGCAACCCACTAACACACACTGAGCCATGCAAACCACACACACACACTGAGCCATGCAACCCACACACACCGAGCCATGCAACCCACACACACCGAGCCATGCAACCCACACACACCGAGCCATGCAACCCACACTGAGCCATGCAACCCACACACACACACACACCGAGCCATGAAACCCACACACACACACCGAGCCATGAAACCCACACACACACACCGAGCCATGAAACCCACACACACACACCGAGCCATGCAACCCACACACACACACACACCGAGCCATGCAACCCACACACACACACACACACCGAGCCATGAAACTCACACACACACAGACCGAGCCATGCAACCCACACACACCGAGCCATGCAACCCACACACACCGAGCCATGCAACGCACACTGAGCCATGCAACCCACACACACACACACCGAGCCATGAAACCCACACACACACACACCGAGCCATGAAACCCACACACACACACACCGAGCCATGAAACCCACACACACAGCGCCATGAAACCCACACACACAGCGCCATGCAACCCACACACACAGCGCCATGCAACCCACACACACAGCGCCATGCAACCCACACACACAGCGCCATGCAACCCACACACACAGCGCCATGCAACCCACACACACCGAGCCATGCAACCATCACACACACACTGAAACATGCAACCATCACACACACACACACACAGAGCCATGCAACCCACCCCCACACACACACTCACACACACACCGAGCCATGCAACACACACCGAGCCATGCAACCCACAAACACACTGAGCCATGCAACCCACAAACACACACTGAGCCAAGCAACCCACACACACTGAGCCATGCAATCCACACACACTGAGCCATGCAATCCACACACACTCAGCAATGCAACCCACAATCACTGAGCCATGCAACACACACACACACCACACCGAGCCATGCAACCCACACACACTGAGCCATGCAACCCACACACACTGAGCCATGCAACACACACACACTGAGCCATGCAACACACACACACTGAGCCATGCAACACACACACACACACTAAGCCATGCAACACACACACAACGAGCCATGCAACCCACACACACACTGAGCCATGCAACCCACACACACACACACTGAGCCATGCAACCCACACACACACACACACACTGAGCTATGCAACCCACACACACACTGAGCCATGCAACCCACACACACACTGAGCCATAAAACCCACACACACACACCGAGCCATGCAACCATCACACACACACTGAGCCATGCAACCATCACACACACACTAAGCCATGCAACCATCACACACACTGAGCCATGCACCCATCACACACACTGAGCCATGCACCCATCACACACACACACACACACTGAGCCATGCAACCATCACACACACACACTGAGCCATGCAACCCACACACACACACTGAGCCATGCAACCCACACACACTGAGCCATGCAACCCACACACACTAAGCCATGCAAAACACACACACAACGAGCCATGCAAAACACACACACACCGAGCCATGCAAAACACACACACACCGAGCCATGCAAAACACACACACACATACCGAGCCATGCAAAACACACACACAACGAGCCATGCAACCCACACACACAGAGCCATCTAACCCACACACACTGAGCCATGCAACACACACACACACTGAGCCATGCAACACACACACACACTGAGCCATGCAACACACACACACTGAGCCATGCAACCATCACACACACACTGAGCCATGCAACCCACACACACACACACACACTGAGCCATGCAACCATCACACCCACACACACACTGAGCCATGCAACCATCACACCCACACTGAGCCATGCAACCATCACACCCACACACACACTGAGCCATGCAACCATCACACCCACACACACACTGAGCCATGCAACCATCACACACACACACACACACTGAGCCATGCAACCATCACACACACACTGAGCCATGCAACCATCACACACACACTGAGCCATGCAACCATCACACACACACACACACACACACACACTGAGCCATGCAAGCCACACACACACACACACACTGAGCCATGCAAGCCACACACACACACACTCTGAGCCATGCAACCCACACACACACACACTGAGCCATGCAACCCACACACACACACTGAGCCATGCAACCATCACACACACTGAGCCATGCAACCATCACACACACACACACTGAGCCATGCAACCATCACACACACACACACTGAGCCATGCAACCATCACACACACACACACTGAGCCATGCAACCATCACACACACACACACTGAGCCATGCAACCATCACACACACACACACACACTGAGCCATGCAACCCACACACACACACTGAGCCTGCAACCCACACACACTGAGCCATGCAACCATCACACACAAACTGAGCCATGCAACCATCACACACACACTGAGCTATGCAACCCACACACACACACACACACACACTGGGCCATGCAACCCACACACACACACACTGAGCCATGCAACCCACACACACACTGAGCCATGCAACCGACACACACACACACACACTGAGCCATGCAACCATCACACACACACACACTGAGCCATGCAACCATCACACACACACACTGAGCCATGCAACCCACACACACACACTGAGCCTGCAACCCACACACACTGAGCCATGCAACCATCACATACAAACTGAGCCATGCAACCATCACACACACACTGAGCTATGCAACCCACACACACACACACACACCACACACACACACACACACTGGGCCATGCAACCCACACACACACACACTGAGCCATGCAACCCACACACACACACTGAGCCATGCAACCCACACACACACAAACACACTGAGCCATGCAACCCACACACACACACACTGAGCCATGCAACCCACACACACACACACACTGAGCCATGCAACCCACACACACACACACTGAGCCATGCAACCCACTAACACACACTGAGCCATGCAAACCACACACACACACTGAGCCATGCAACCCACACACACCGAGCCATGCAACCCACACACACCGAGCCATGCAACCCACACTGAGCCATGCAACCCACACACACACACACACCGAGCCATGAAACCCAGACACACACACCGAGCCATGAAACCCACACACACACACCGAGCCATGAAACCCACACACACACACCGAGCCATGCAACCCACACACACACACCGAGCCATGCAACCCACACACACCGAGCCATGCAACCCACACACACACACACACCGAGCCATGAAACTCACACACACACACACACACCGAGCCATGAAACTCACACACACACAGACCGAGCCATGCAACCCACACACACCGAGCCATGCAACCCACACACCGAGCCATGCAACCCACACTGAGCCATGCAACCCACACACACACACACCGAGCCATGAAACCCACACACACACACACCGAGCCATGAAACCCACACACACACACACCGAGCCATGAAACCCACACACACAGCGCCATGCAACCCACACACACAGCGCCATGCAACCCACACACACAGCGCCATGCAACCCACACACACAGCGCCATGCAACCCACACACACCGAGCCATGCAACCATCACACACACACTGAAACATGTAACCATCACACACACACACACACAGAGCCATGCAACCCACCCCCACACACACACTCACACACACACCGAGCCATGCAACACACACCGAGCCATGCAACCCACAAACACACTGAGCCATGCAACTCACAAACACACACTGAGCCAAGCAACCCACACACACTGAGCCATGCAATCCATACACACTGAGCCATGCAATCCACACACACTCAGCAATGCAACCCACAATCACTGAGCCATGCAACACACACACACACCACACCGAGCCATGCAACCCACACACACTGAGCCATGCAACCCACACACACTGAGCCATGCAACACACACACACTGAGCCATGCAACACACACACACTGAGCCATGCAACACACACACACACACTAAGCCATGCAACACACACACACACACACTAAGCCATGCAACACACACACACAACGAGCCATGCAACCCACACACACACTGAGCCATGCAACCCACACACACACACTGAGCCATGCAACCCACACACACACACACACTGAGCTATGCAACCCACACACACACTGAGCCATGCAACCCACACACACACTGAGCCATAAAACCCACACACACACACCGAGCCATGCAACCATCACACACACACTGAGCCATGCAACCATCACACACACACTAAGCCATGCAACCATCACACACACACTAAGCCATGCAACCATCACACACACTGAGCCATGCACCCATCACACACACTGAGCCATGCACCCATCACACACACACACTAAGCCATGCAACCATCACACACACACTAAGCCATGCAACCATCACACACACTGAGCCATGCACCCATCACACACACTGAGCCATGCACCCATCACACACACACACACACTGAGCCATGCAACCATCACACACACACACTGAGCCATGCAACCCACACACACTGAGCCATGCAACCCACACACACTAAGCCATGCAAAACACACACACACCGAGCCATGCAAAACACACACACCGAGCCATGCAAAACACACACACCAAGCCATGCAAAACACACACACACATACCGAGCCATGCAAAACACACACACAACGAGCCATGCAACCCACACACACAGAGCCATCTAACCCACACACACTGAGCCATGCAACACACACACACACACTGAGCCATGCAACACACACACACTGAGCCATGCAACCATCACACACACACTGAGCCATGCAACCCACACACACACACACACTGAGCCATGCAACCATCACACCCACACACACACTGAGCCATGCAACCATCACACCCACACTGAGCCATGCAACCATCACACCCACACACACACTGAGCCATGCAACCATCACACACACACACACTGAGCCATGCAACCATCACACACACACTGAGCCATGCAACCATCACACACACACTGAGCCATGCAACCATCACACACACACTGAGCCATGCAACCATCACACACACACACACACACACACACTGAGCCATGCAAGCCACACACACACACACACACTGAGCCATGCAAGCCACACACACACACACTCTGAGCCATGCAACCCACACACACACACACACTGAGCCATGCAACCCACACACACACACTGAGCCATGCAACCATCACACACACACTGAGCCATGCAACCATCACACACACTGAGCCATGCAACCATCACACACACACACACACTGAGCCATGCAACCATCACACACACACACACACTGAGCCATGCAACCATCACACACACACACACTGAGCCATGCAACCATCACACACACACACACACACACACTGAGCCAAGCAACCCACACACACTGAGCCATGCAATCCATACACACTGAGCCATGCAATCCACACACACTCAGCAATGCAACCCACAATCACTGAGCCATGCAACACACACACACACCACACCGAGCCATGCAACCCACACACACTGAGCCATGCAACCCCCACACACTGAGCCATGCAACACACACACACTGAGCCATGCAACACACACACACTGAGCCATGCAACACACACACACACACTAAGCCATGCAACACACACACAACGAGCCATGCAACCCACACACACACTGAGCCATGCAACCCACACACACACACTGAGCCATGCAACCCACACACACACACACACTGAGCTATGCAACCCACACACACACTGAGCCATGCAACCCACACACACACTGAGCCATAAAACCCACACACACACACCGAGCCATGCAACCATCACACACACACTGAGCCATGGAACCATCACACACACACTGAGCCATGCAACCATCACACACACACTGAGCCATGCAACCATCACACACACACTAAGCCATGCAACCATCACACACACACTAAGCCATGCAACCATCACACACACTGAGCCATGCACCCATCACACACACTGAGCCATGCACCCATCACACACACACACACACACACTGAGCCATGCAACCATCACACACACACACTGAGCCATGCAACCCACACACACTGAGCCATGCAACCCACACACACTAAGCCATGCAAAACACACACACACCGAGCCATGCAAAACACACACACCGAGCCATGCAAAACACACACACCAAGCCATGCAAAACACACACACACATACCGAGCCATGCAAAACACACACACAACGAGCCATGCAACCCACACACACAGAGCCATCTAACCCACACACACTGAGCCATGCAACACACACACACACTGAGCCATGCAACACACACACACTGAGCCATGCAACCATCACACACACACTGAGCCATGCAACCCACACACACACACTGAGCCATGCAACCATCACACCCACACACACACTGAGCCATGCAACCATCACACCCACACACACACTGAGCCATGCAACCATCACACACACACACACTGAGCCATGCAACCATCACACACACACTGAGCCATGCAACCATCACACACACACACACTGAGCCATGCAACCATCACACACACACACACACACACACACACTGAGCCATGCAAGCCACACACACACACACACACTGAGCCATGCAAGCCACACACACACACACACTGAGCCATGCAACCCACACACACACACTGAGCCATGCAACCATCACACACACTGAGCCATGCAACCATCACACACACACACACTGAGCCATGCAACCATCACACACACACACACTGAGCCATGCAACCATCACACACACACACACTGAGCCATGCAACCATCACACACACACTGAGCCATGCAACCATCACACACACACACACACACACACTGAGCCATGCAACCCACACACACACACTGAGCCTGCAACCCACACACACTGAGCCATGCAACCATCACACACAAACTGAGCCATGCAACCATCACACACACACTGAGCTATGCAACCCACACACACACACACACACACTGGGCCATGCAACCCACACACACACACACTGAGCCATGCAACCCACACACACACTGAGCCATGCAACCGACACACACACAAACACACTGAGCCATGCAACCCACACACAAACACACTGAGCCATGCAACCCACACACACACACACACACTGAGCCATGCAACCCACACACACACACACACACACACACACACTGAGCCATGCAACCCACTAACACACACTGAGCCATGCAAACCACACACACACACTGAGCCATGCAACCCACACACACCGAGCCATGCAACCCACACACACACACACACCGAGCCATGCAACCCAAACACAAACTGAGCCATGCAACCATCACACACACACTGAGCCATGCAACCATCACACACACACTGAGCCATGCAACCATCACACACACATTGAGCCATGCAACCATCACACACACACTAAGCCATGCAACCATCACACACACTGAGCCATGCACCCATCACACACACACACACTGAGCCATGCAACCCACACACACACACACACACACACACTGAGCCATGCAACCCACACACACACACACTGAGCCATGCAACCCACACACACTGAGCCATGCAACCCACACACACCGAGCCATGCAAAACACACACACACATACCGAGCCATGCAAAACACACACACACATACCGAGCCATGCAAAACACACACACAACGAGCCATGCAACCCACACACAGAGCCATCTAACCCACACACACTGAGCCATGCAACACACACACACACTGAGACACTCAACACACAAACACACTGAGCCATGCAACACACACACACACACACACACCGAGCCATGCAACCCACACACACCGAGCCATGCAACCCACACACAAACACCGAGCCATGCAACCCACACACAAACACCGAGCCATGCAACCCACACTGAGCCATGCAACCCACACACACACACTGAGCCATGAAACCCACACACACCAAGCCATGCAACCCACACACACAAACACCGAGCCATGTAACCGACACTGAGCCATGCAACCTACACACACACACACACACTGAGCCATGAAACCCACACACACAGCGCCATGCAACCCACACACACCGAGCCATGCAACCATAAAACACACACACTGAAACATGCAACCATCACACACACACACACACACACACACACACAGAGCCATGCAACCCAAACACACACACTGAGCCATGCAAACCACAAACACACACACTGAGCCATGCAACCCACACACACTGAGCCATGCAACCCACACACACTCAGCAATGCAACCCACACACACTGAGCCATGCAACACACACACACACCACACTAAGCCATGCAACACACACACACCGAGCCATGCAACCCACACACACTGAGCCATGCAACCCACACACACTGAGCCATGCAACCCACATACACTGAGCCATGCAACACACACACACACACACTAAGCCATGCAACACACACACACAACGAGCCATGCAACCCACACACACACTGAGCCATGCAACCCACACACACACACTGAGCTATGCAACCCACACACACTGAGCCATGCAACCCACACACACTGAGCCATGCAACCCACACACACTGAGCCATGCAACACACACACACACACACACTGAGCCATGCAACCCACACACACACTGAGCCATGCAACCCACACACACACTGAGCCATGCAACCCACACACACACACAATGAGCCATGCAACCCACACACACTGAGCCATGCAACCCACATACACTGAGCCATGCAACCCACACACACACACTGAGCTATGCAACCCACACACACTGAGCCATGCAACCCACACACACTGAGCCATGCAACCCACACACACTGAGCCATGCAACACACACACACACACTAAGCCATGCAACACACACACAACGAGCCATGCAACCCACACACACACTGAGCCATGCAACCCACACACACACACTGAGCTATGCAACCCACACACACTGAGCCATGCAACCCACACACACTGAGCCATGCAACCCACACACACACACACTGAGCCATGCAACCCACACACACACTGAGCCATGCAACCCACACACACACTGAGCCATGCAACCCACACACACACTGAGCCATGCAACCCACACACACACACACACAATGAGCCATGCAACCCACACACACACTGAGCCATGCAACCCACACACACACACACACACACACACTGAGCCATGCAACCCACTAACACATACTGAGCCATGCAAACCACACACACACACTGAGCCATGCAACCCCCACACACACCGAGCCATGCAACCCACACACACACACCGAGCTATGCAACCCAAACACAAACTGAGCCATGCAACCATCACACACACACTGAGCCATGCAACCATCACACACACACTGAGCCATGCAACCATCACACACACACTGAGCCATGCAACCATCACACACACTGAGCCATGCAACCATCACACACACACTGAGCCATGCAACCATCACACACACACACTAAGCCATGCAACCATCACACACACTGAGCCTTGCACCCATCACACACACACACACACACACTGAGCCATGCAACCATCACACACACACACTGAGCCATGCAACCCACACACACTGAGCCATGCAACCCACACACACTAAGCCATGCAAAACACACACACCTACCGAGCCATGCAAAACACACACACACATACCGAGCCATGCAAAACACACACACAACGAGCCATGCAACCCACACACACAGAGCCATCTAACCCACACACACTGAGCCATGCAACACACACATACACCGAGCCATGCAACCCACACACACCGAGCCATGCAACCCACACACACCGAGCAATGCAACCCACACACACCGAGCCATGCAACACACACACACTCAGCCATGCAACACACACACACACCACACTAAGCCATGCAACCCACACACTGAGCCATGCAACCCCCCCTGCAAACACACACACACACACCGGGCCATGCAAAACACACACACACACACACACACACCTAGCCATGCAACTCACACACACACACACACACACAGAGCCATGCAACGAACACACACAACGAGCCATGCAACCCACACTGAGCCATGCAACCCACACAAAGCCATGCAACCCACACACACAGCGCCATGCAACCCACACACCGAGCCATGCAACACACACACACACACACACACACACACCGAGCCATGTAATTCACAAACACCGAGCCATGTAACCCACACGGAGCCATGCAACCCACACACACACACCGAGCCATGAAACCCACACACACAGCGCCATGCAACCCACACACACCGAGCCATGCAACCATCAAACACAAACACACAGAGCCATGCAACCCACACACACTGAGCCATGCAACCCACACACACACACACCGAGCCATGCAACCCACACACACACACACACACCGAGCCATGCAACCCACAAACACACACACACTGAGCCATGAAACCCACACACACAGCGCCATGCAACCCACACACACCGAGCCATGCAACCATCAAACACACACACACAGAGCCATGCAACCCACACACACTGAGCCATGCAACCCACACACACACACACACACACCGAGCCATGCAACCCACACACACACACCGAGCCATGCAACCCACACACACACACACCGAGCCATGCAACCCACACACACACACACCGAGCCATGCAACCCACACACACTGAGCCATGCAACACACACACACACACTGAGCCATGCAACCCACACACACCAACACTGAGCCATGCAACCCCAAACACGGAGCCATGCAACCCACACTGAGCCATGCAACCCACACACACACACTGAGCCATGCAACCCACACACACACACCAACACTGAGCCATGCAACCCAACACACACACACCGAGCCATGCAACCCCACACACACACACCGAGCCATGCAACCCCACACACACCGAGCCATGCAACCCCACACACACACAGAGCCATGCAACCCCCACACACACAGAGCCATGCAACCCACACACACACACACAGCCATGCAACCCACACACACACACACAGCCATGCAACCCACACACACACACACAGCCATGCAACCCACACACACACACACAGCCATGCAACCCACACACACACACAGAGCCATGCAACCCACACACACAAACAGAGCTATGCAACCCACACACACAGAGAGCCATGCAACCCACACACACACACAGAGAGAGCCATGCAACCCACACACACACACACACACACAGAGCCATGCAACCCACATACACAGAGCCATGCAACCCACACACACAGAGCCATGCAACCCACACACACAGAGCCATGGAACCCACACACACACACACAGAGCCATGGAACCCACACACACACACACAGAGCCATGGAACCCACACACACACACACAGAGCCATGGAACCCACACACACACACACACAGAGCCATGGAACCCACACACACAGAGCCATGGAACCCACACACACAGAGGCATGCAACCCACACACACAGAGGCATGCAACCCACACACACACTGAGCCATGCAACCCACACACACACTGAGCCATGCAAACCACACACACACTGAGCCATGCAACCCACACACACTGAGCCATGCAACCCACACACACACACACTGAGCCATGCAACCCCCACACAGACTGAGCAATGCAACCCACACACACACTGAGCCATGCAACCCACACACACACTGAGCCATGCAACCCACACACACACACACACACCGAGCCATGCAACCCACACACACACACCGAGCCATGCAACCCACACACACACACACCGAGCCATGCAACCCACACACACACACCGAGCCATGCAACCCACACACACTGAGCCATGCAACACACACACACACACTGAGCCATGCAACCCACACACACCAACACTGAGCCATGCAACCCCAAACACGGAGCCATGCAACCCACACTGAGCCATGCAACCCACACACACACTGAGCCATGCAACCCACACACACACACCAACACTGAGCCATGCAACCCCACACACACACACCGAGCCATGCAACCCCACACACACACACCGAGCCATGCAACCCACACACACACAGAGCCATGCAACCCCCACACACACAGAGCCATGCAACCCACACACACACACACAGCCATGCAACCCACACACACACACACACAGCCATGCAACCCACACACACACACACAGCCATGCAACCCACACACACACACAGAGCTATGCAACCCACACACACAAACAGAGCTATGCAACCCACACACACAGAGAGCCATGCAACCCACACACACACACACACAGAGAGCCATGCAACCCACACACACACACACACACACACAGAGCCATGCAACCCACACACACAGAGCCATGCAACCCACACACACAGAGCCATGCAACCCACACACACAGAGCCATGGAACCCACACACACACACACAGAGCCATGGAACCCACACACACACACACACAGAGCCATGGAACCCACACACACAGAGCCATGGAACCCACACACACAGAGGCATGCAACCCACACACACAGAGGCATGCAACCCACACACACTGAGCCATGCAACCCACACACACACTGAGCCATGCAACCCACACACACTGAGCCATGCAACCCACACACACACACACACTGAGCCATGCAACCCCCACACAGACTGAGCAATGCAACCCACACACACACTGAGCCATGCAACCCACACACACACTGAGCCATGCAACCCACACACACACTGAGCCATGCAACCCACACACACACTGAGCCATGCAACCCACACACACACTGAGCCATGCAACCCACACACACACTGAGCAATGCAACCCACACACACACTTAGCCATGCAGCCCACACACACACACACTTAGCCATGTAACCCACACACACTGAGCCATGCAACCCACACACACACACACACACCCTGAGCCATGCAACCCACACACACACACACCCTGAGCCATGCAACCCACACACACACCCTGAGCCATGCAACCCACACACACACCCTGAGCCATGCAACCCACACACACACACACACTGAGCCATGCAACCCACACACACACCCTGAGCCATGCAACCCACACACACACACACACTGAGCCATGCAATCCACACACACTGAGCCATGCAATCCACACACACTGAGCCATGCAACCCACACACACTGAGCCATGCAACCCACACACACTGAGCCATGCAACCCACACACACACACAGAGCCATGCAACCCACACACACACACAGAGCCATGCAACCCACACACACACACCGAGCCATGCAACCCACACACACACCGAGCCATGAGACCCACACACACACACAGAGCCATGCAACCCACACACACACCGAGCCATGCAACCCACACACACACACACACCGAGCCATGCAACCCCACACACACACACCGAGCCATGCAACCCCATACACACACACCGAGCCATGCAACCCCACACACACACACACCGAGCCATGCAACCCCACACACACACACACCGAGCCATGCAACCCCACACACACCGAGCCATGCAACCCCACACACACCGAGCCATGCAACCCCACACACACCGAGCCATGCAACCCCACACACACACACACCGAGCCATGCAACCCCACACACACACACACCGAGCCATGCAACCCCACACACACACACACACACCGAGCCATGCAACCCCACACACACACACACACACCGAGCCATGCAACCCCACACACACACACACCGAGCCATGCAACCACACACACACACACACCGAGCCATGCAACCACACACACACACACACCGAGCCATGCAACCACACACACACACACCGAGCCATGCAACCCCACACACACACACACCGAGCCATGCAACCCCACACACACACACTGAGCCATGCAACCACACACACACACACACACACACACACACACACACACACACACACACACACACACACACTGAGCCATGCAACCCAACACACACACACTGAGCCATGCAACCCCACACACACTGAGCCATGCAACCGCACAAACATGCACACTGAGCCATGTAACACCACAAACATAGACACTGAGCCATGCAACCCCACAAACATACACACTGAGCCATGCAACCCCCACACACACGCAACCCCCACACACTGAGCCATGCAACCCCCACTGGGCCATGCAACCCCCACTGGGCCATGCAACCCACAGACCACTTCTCAGTTCCTATGCTTCCTGGCTGATGTTTTGGTCACGACTTGCAGACTTGTTTTTGATTTGCTGTGCGTTTTGTTGCCAACCTGTTTTGCTACCTGACAAATTTACGGTTTTTACTTTTTAATTACCGTTTATATTTTTGTTTTTACCTCCTCAACTTTTTCACTCCGGACGCTTTATCTGGACACGGTTCGTCAGGACCTCCAACAGCCGAAGCTAAGTAGTAACAATAACATGATGCCTTCTAATTGCAGTCGCTGTACTCGCCTTACGGCGAGGATAGCTGTGCTACAAGCCCAGCTTCAGACGCAATCGTTAGGCAAGGGTCATTTCAGTGTAGGAAAGGATGAAACAGCGTCTGTGCCACCAGTAAGTACAGATAGTAGTATAAATCCCCTGGCACAGTTCCCGCAGCCGGACAACTTTCTCACGGTTTCTGGAAGGAAATGCTGTAGGAACGCTCAACCGGTGTCGCTCATTCAGCCGACAGAAACTTTAAACCGGTTTTCCCCATTAAGCAGCGGGTCGGAGTCAGAGGCCGAGTCTTCTCTGGTCTCTACTCCTCCCGTTACGGGGTCTGAGACGCCGAAGCTTCCCACCATTAGCTCTGACAAATTGAAAACTCTAGTCATTGGCGACTCCATTACCCGCAGTATTAAACTTAAAACAAATCATCCAGCGATCATACACTGTTTACCGGGGGGCAGGGCTACCGACGTTAAGGCTAATCTGAAGATGGTGCTGGCTAAAGCTAAAACTGGCGAGTGTAGAGAGTATAGAGATATTGTTATCCACGTCGGCACCAACGATGTTAGGATGAAACAGTCAGTGATCACCAAGCGCAACATAGCTTCTGCGTGTAAATCAGCTAGAAAGATGTGTCGGCATCGAGTAATTGTCTCTGGCCCCCTCCCAGTTAGGGGGAGTGATGAGCTTGACAGCAGAGTCTCACAACTCAATCGCTGGTTGAAAACTGTTTTCTGCCCCCTCCCAAAAGATAGAATTTGTAGATAATTGGCCCTCTTTCTGGGACTCACCCACAAACAGGACCAAGCCTGACCTGCTGAGGAGTGACGGACTCCATCCTAGCTGGAGGGGTGCTCTCATTTTATCTACTAACATAGACAGGGCTCTAACTCCTCTAGCTCCACAATGAAATAGGGTGCAGGCCAGGCAGCAGGCTGTTAGCCAGCCTGCCAGCATAGTGGAGTCTGCCACTAGCACAGTCAGTGTAGTCAGCTCAGCTATCACCATTGAGACCGTGTCTGTGCCTCGACCTGGGTTGGGCAAAACTAAACATGGCGGTGTTCGCCTTAGCAATCTCACTAGGATAAAGACCACCTCCATTCCTGTCATTATTGAAAGAGATCATGATACCTCACATCTCAAAATAGGTCTACTTAATGTTAGATCCCTTACTTCAAAGGCAATTATAGTCAATGAACTAATCACTGATCATAATCTTGATGTGATTGGCCTGACTGAAACATGGCTTAAGCCTGATGAATTTACTGTGTTAAATGAGGCCTCACCTCCTGGCTACACTAGTGACCATATCCCCCGTGCATCTCGCAAAGGCGGAGGTGTTGCTAACATTTACGATAGCAAATTTCAATTTACAAAAAAAAAACTGACGTTTTCGTCTTTTGATCTTCTAGTCATGAAATCTATGCAGCCTACTCAATCACTTTTTATAGCTACTGTTTACAGGCCTCCTGGGCCATATACAGCGTTCCTCAATGAGTTCCCTGAATTACTATCGGACCTTGTAGTCATAGCGGATAATATTCTAATCTTTGGTGACTTTAATATTCACATGGAAAAGTCCACAGACCCACTCCAAAAGGCCTTCGGAGCCATCATCGACTCACTGGGTTTTGTCCCATGGAATAAATGTTGTGGATCTTAATGTTTTTCCTCATAATCCTGGACTATCGGACCACCATTTTATTACGTTTGCAATTGCAACAAATAATCTGCTCAGACCCCAACCAAGGATCATCAAAAGTCGTGCTATAAATTCACAGACAACACAAAGATTCCTTGATGTCCTTCCAGATTCCCTCTGTCTACCCAAGGACGCCAGAGGACAAAAATCAGTTAACCACCTAACTGAGGAACTCAATTTAACCTTGCGCAATACCCTAGATGCAGTTGCACCCCTAAAAACTAAAAACATTTCTCATAAGAAACTAGCTCCCTGGTACACAGAAAATACCCGAGCTCTGAAGCAAGCTTCCAGAAAATTGGAACGGAAATGGTGCCACACCAAACTGGAAGTATTCCGACTAGCTTGGAAAGACAGTACTGTGCACTACCGAAGAGCCCTTACTGCTGCTCGATCATCCTATTTTTCTAACTTAATTGAGGAAATTAAGAACAATCCGAAATTCCTTTTTGATACTGTCGCAAAGCTAACTAAAAAGCAGCATTCCCCAAGAGAGGATGACTTTCACTTTAGCAGTGATAAATTCATGAACTTCTTTGAGGAAAAGATTATGATTATTAGAAAGCAAATTACGGACTCCTCCTTAAATCTGCGTATTCCTTCAAAGCTCAGTTGTCCTGAGTCTGCACAACTCTGCCAGGACCTAGGATCAAGAGAGACGCTCAAGTGTTTTAGTACTATATCTCTTGACACAATGATGAAAATAATCATGGCCTCTAAACCTTCAAGCTGCATATTGGACCCTATTCCAACTAAACTAATGAAAGAGCTGCTTCCTGTGCTTGGCCCTCCTATGTTGAACATAATAAACGGCTCTCTATCCACCGGATGTGTACCAAACTCACTAAAAGTGGCAGTAATAAAGCCTCTCTTGAAAAAGCCAAACCTTGACCCAGAAAATATAAAAAAACTATTGGCCTATATTGAATCTTCCATTCCTCTCAAAAATTTTAGAAAAGGCTGTTGCGCAACAACTCACTGCCTTCCTGAAGACAAACAATGTATACGAAATGCTTCAGTCTGGTTTTAGACCCCATCATAGCACTGAGACGGCACTTGTGAAGGTGGTAAATGACCTTTTAATGGCATTGGACCGAGGCTCTGCATCTGTCCTCGTGCTCCTAGACCTTAGTGCTGCTTTTGATACCATCGATCACCACATTCTTTTGGAGAGATTGGAAACCCAAATTGGTCTACACGGACAAGTTCTGGCCTGGTTTAGATCTTATCTGTCGGAAAGATATCAGTTTGTCTCTGTGAATGGTTTGTCCTCTGACAAATCAACTGTAAATTTCAGTGTTCCTCAAGGTTCCGTTTTAGACCACTATTGTTTTCACTATATATTTTACCTCTTGGGGATGTTATTCGAAAACATAATGTTAACTTTCACTGCTATGCGGATGACACACAGCTGTACATTTCAATGAAACATGGTGAAGCCCCAAAATTGCCCTTGCTAGAAGAATGTGTTTCAGACATAAGGAAGTGGATGGCTGCAAACTTTCTACTTTTAAACTCGGACAAAACAGAGATGCTTGTTCTAGGTCCCAAGAAACAAAGAGATATTCTGTTGAATCTGACAATTAATCTTAATGGTTGTACAGTCGTCTCAAATAAAACTGTGAAGGACCTCGGCGTTACTCTGGACCCTGATCTCTCTTTTGAAGAACATATCAAGACCATTTCAAGGACAGCTTTTTTCCATCTACGTAACATTGTAAAAATCAGAAACCTTCTGTCCAAAAATGATGCAGAAAAATTAATCCATGCTTTTGTCACTTCTAGGTTAGACTACTGCAATGCTCTACTTTCCGGCTACCCGGATAAAGGACTAAATAAACTTCAGTTGGTGCTAAATACGGCTGCTAGAATCCTGACTAGAACCAAAAAATTTGATCATATTACTCCAGTGCTAGCCTCTCTACACTGGCTTCCTGTCAAAGCAAGGGCTGATTTCAAGGTTTTACTGCTAACCTACAAAGCATTACATGGCCTTGCTCCTACCTATCTCTCTGATTTGGTCCTGCCATACATACCTACACGTACGCTACGGTCACAAGACGCAGGCCTCCTAATTGTCCCTAGAATTTCTCAGCAAACAGCTGGATGCAGGGCTTTCTCCTATAGAGCTCCATTTTTATGGAACGGTCTGCCTACCCATGTCAGAGACGCAAACTCGGTCTCAACCTTTAAGTCTCTACTGAAGACTCATCTCTTCAGTGGGTCATATGATTGAGTGTAGTCTGGCCCAGGAGTGGGAGGGTGAACGGAAAGGCTCTGGAGCAACGAACCGCCCTTGCTGTCTCTGCCTGGCCGGTTCCCCTCTTTCCACTGGGATTCTCTGCCTCTAACCCTATTACAGGGGCTGAGTCACTGGCTTACTGGGGCTCTCTCATGCCGTCCCTGGAGGGGGTGCGTCACCTGAGTGGGTTGATTCACTGATGTGGTCATCCTGTCTGGGTTGGCGCCCCTCCCCCCCCTGGGTTGTGCCGTGGCGGAGGTCTTTGTGGGCTATACTCAGTCTTGTCTCAGGATGGTAAGTTGGTGGTTGAAGATATCCCTCTAGTGGTGTGGGGGCTGTGCTTTGGCAAAGTGGGTGGGGTTATATCCTTCCTGTTTGGCCCTGTCCGGGGGTGTCCTCAGATGGGGCCACAGTGTCTCCTGACCCCTCCTGTCTCAGCCTCCAGTATTTATGCTGCAGTAGTTTATGTGTCGGGGGGCTAGGGTCAGTTTGTTATATCTGGAGTACTTCTCCTGTCCTATTCGGTGTCCTGGGTGAATCTAAGTGTGCGTTCTCTAATTCTCTCCTTCTCTCTTTCTCTCTCTCGGAGGACCTGAGCCCTAGGACCATGCCCCAGGACTACCTGACATGATGACTCCTTGCTGTCCCCAGTCCACCTGGCCGTGCTGCTGCTCCAGTTTCAACTGTTCTGCCTTATTATTATTCGACCATGCTGGTCATTTATGAACATTTGAACATCTTGGCCATGTTCTGTTATAATCTCCACCCGGCACAGCCAGAATGAGGACTGTCCATCCCACATATGCTCTCTCTAATTCTCTCTTTCTTTCTCTCTCTCGGAGGACCTGATCCCTAGGACCATGCCCCAGGAATACCTGACATGATGACTCCTTGCTGTCCCCAGTACACCTGACTGTGCTGCTGCTCCAGTTTCAACTGTTCTGCCTTATTATTATTCGACCATGCTGGTCATTTATGAACATCTTGACCATGTTCTGTTATAATCTCCACCCGGCACAGCCAGAAGAGGACTGGCCATCCCACGTAGCCTGGTTCCTCTCTAGGTTTCTTCCTAGGTTTTGGCCTTTCTAGGGAGTTTTTCCTAGCCACCGTGCTTCTACACCTGCTTTGCTTGCTGTTTGGGGTTTTAGGCTGGGTTTCTGTACAGCACTTTGAGATATCAGCTGATGTACGAAGGGCTATATAAATAAATTTGATTTGATTTGAACCCCCACTGGGCCATGCAACCCACACACACACACTGAGCCATGCAACACACACACACACACACTGAGCCATGCAACCCACCCACACACACACTGAGCCATGCAACCCCCACACACACTGAGCCATGCAACCCACACACACACTGAGCCATGCAACCCCACACACACACACACCGAGCCATGCAACCCCACACAGACAGACCGAGCCATGCAACCCCACACACACCGAGCCATGCAACCCACACACACACACACACCGAGCCATGCAACCCCCCACACACACACACACCGAGCCATGCAACCCCCCCCACACACACACACACTGAGCCATGCAACCCCACACACACACACACACACTGAGCCATGCAACCCCACACACACACACTGAGTGATGCAACACCACACACACACACACACACACTGAGCCATGCAACCCCACACACACTGAGCCATGCAACCGCACAAACATACACACTGAGCCATGCAACACTACAAACATAGACACTGAGCCATGCAACCCCACAAAAATACACACTTAGCCATGCAACCCCACACACACACACACACCGAGCCATGCAACCCCCCCCCACACACACACACACAACGAGCCATGCAACCCCCCCCACACACATCGAGCCAAGGAAACCCCCCCCACACACACACACCGAGCCATGCAACACCCCACACACACACACCGAGCCATGCAACCCCCCCACACACACACACCGAGCCATGCAACCCCCCCCACACACACACACCGAGCCATGCAACCCCACACACACACACACCGAGCCATGCAACCCCACACAAACACACACACACACCGAGCCATGCAACCCCACACACACACACCGAGCCATGCAACCCCACACACACACACACACACACACCGAGCCATGCAACCCCACACACACACACACACCGAGCCATGCAACCCCACACACACACACAGAGCCATGCAACCCCACACACACACACACACAGAGCCATGCAACCCCACACACACACACACAGAGCCATGCAACCCCACACACACACACACAGAGCCATGCAACCCCACACACACACACACACACACTGAGCCATGCAACACCACACACACACACACTGAGTCATGCAACCCAACACACACACACTGAGCCATGCAACCCCACACACATACACACTGAGCCATGCAACACCACAAACATAGACACTGAGCCATGCAACCCCACAAACATACACACTGAGCCATGCAACCCCCACCCCCACACACGCAACCCCCACACACTGAGCCATGCAACCCCCACACACACACGCAACCCCCACACACACTGAGCCATGCAACCCCCACTGGGCCATGCAACCCAAACACACACTCACACACACTGAGCCATGCAACACACACACACACACTGAGCCATGCAACCCACCCACACACACTGAGCCATGCAACCCCACACACACTGAGCCATGCAACCCACCCACACACTGAGCCATGCAACCCCACACACACTGAGCCATGCAACCCACACACACACACTGAGCCATGCAACCCACACACACACTGAGCCATGCAACCCCACACACACACACCAACACTGAGCCATGCAACCCCACACACACCCACACTGAGCCATGCAACCCCACACACACACACAGACTGAGCCATGCAACCCCACACACACACACACTGAGCCATGCAACCCCACACACACACACTGAGCCATGCAACCCCCCACACACACACACTGAGCCATGCAACCCCCCCCACACACACAATGAGCCATGCAACCCCAACTGAGCCATGCAACCCCCACTGAGCAGTGCAACCCCCCCACACACACACGCAACCCACACACACTGAGCCATGCAACCCACACACACAGAGCCATGCAACCCACACACACAGAGCCATGCAACCCACACACACAGAGCCATGCAACCCACACACACAGCCATGCAACCCACACACACACACACCGACCCATGCAACCCACACACACACACTGAGTGATGCAACACCACACACACACACACACACACTGAGCCATGCAACCCCACACACACTGAGCCATGCAACCGCACAAACATACACACTGAGCCATGCAACACTACAAACATAGACACTGAGCCATGCAACCCCACAAACATACACACTTAGCCATGCAACCCCACACACACACACACACACCGAGCCATGCAACCCCCCCACACACACACACACCGAGCCATGCAACTCCCCCCACACACACCGAGCCATGCAACCCCCCCCCACACACACCGAGCCATGCAACCCCCCCCACACACACACACCGAGCCATGCAACCCCCCCCATACACACACACCGAGCCATGCAACCCCCCCCATACACACACACCGAGCCATGCAACCCCCCCCACACACACACACCGAGCCATGCAACCCCACACACACACACCGAGCCATGCAACCCCACACACACACACAGAGCCATGCAACCCCACACACACACACACACACAGAGCCATGCAACCCCACACACACACACACAGAGCCATGCAACCCCACACACACACACACACAGAGCCATGCAACCCCACACACACACACACAGAGCCATGCAACCCCACACACACACACACACACACACTGAGCCATGCAACACCACACACACACACACTGAGTCATGCAACCCAACACACACACACACTGAGCCATGCAACCAGACACACATACACACTGAGCCATGCAACACCACAAACATAGACACTGAGCCATGCAACCCCACAAACATACACACTGAGCCATGCAACCCCCCCACACACACACGCAACCCCCACACACTGAGCCATGCAACCCCCACACACACACGCAACCCCCACACACACTGAGCCATGCAACCCCCACTGGGCCATGCAACCCAAACACACACCCACACACACTGAGCCATGCAACCCCCACACACACACACGCAACCCCCACACACACTGAGCCATGCAACCCCCACTGGGCCATGCAACCCAAACACACACCCACACACACTGAGCCATGCAACACACACACACACACACTGAGCCATGCAACCCACCCACACACACTGAGCCATGCAACCCACCCACACACACTGAGCCATGCAACCCACCAACACACACTGAGCCATGCAACCCACACACACACTGAGCCATGCAACCCCCCCACACACACCGAGCCATGCAACCCCACACACACACACTGAGCCATGCAACCCACCAACACACACTGAGCCATGCAACCCACCCACACACACTGAGCCATGCAACCCCACACACACTGAGCCATGCAACCCACACACACACTGAGCCATGCAACCCCCCCCACACACACTGAGCCATGCAACCCCACACACACACACTGAGCCATGCAACCCCCCACACACACACACTGAGCCATGCAACCCCCCACACACACACACTGAGCCATGCAACCCCAACTGAGCCATGCAACCCCCACTGAGCCATGCAACCCAACACAGCCATGCAACCCACACACACACACACCGAGCCATGCAACCCACACACACACACACACCGAGCCATACAACCCACACACACACCGAGCCATACAACCCACAGACACACAAACACACCGAGCCATGCAACCCAACCACACACACACACCGAGCCATGCAACCCACACACACACCGAGACATGCAAACCAACCACACACACACACACCGAGCCATGCAACCCACACACACACACACACCGAGCCATGCAACCCACACACACCGAGCCATGCAACCCACACACACACACCGAGCCATGCAACCCACACACACACACCGAGCCATGCAACCCACACACACACACCGAGCCATGCAACCCACACACACAGAGCCATGCAACCCACACACACAGAGCCATGCAACCCACACACACACACACACCGGGCCATACAACCCACACATACACACACACCGAGCCATGAAACCCACACACACACCGAGCCATGCAACCCACACACACCGAGCCATGCAACCCACACACACACACACCGAGCCATGCAACCCACACACACACACACCGAGCCATGCAACCCACACACACACACACCGAGCCATGCAACCCACACACACACCGAGCCATGCAAACCCCACTGGGCCATGCAACCCACACACACACCCACACACACTGAGCCATGCAACACACACACACACACACACACTGAGCCATGCAACCCCCAAACACACGCAACCCACACACACACTGAGCCATGCAACCCCAACTGAGCCATGCATCCCCCACTGAGCCATGCAAACCCCACTGAGCCATGCAAACCCCACTGAGCCATGCAACCCCCACTGAGCCATGCAACCCCCACTGAGCCATACAACCCCCACTGAGCCATGCAACCCCCACTGAGCAGTGCAACCCCCCCACACACACACGCAACCCACACACACTGAGCCATGCAACCCACCGAGCCATGCAACCCACACACACAGAGCCATGCCACCCACACACACAGAGCCATGCAACCCACACACACACACCGAGCCATGCAACCCCCACACACACACACACACACACCGAGCCATGCAACCCACACACACACACACCGAGCCATGCAACCCACACACACACCGAGCCATGCAACCCCCCCACACACACACACCGAGCCATGACACCCACACACCGAGCCATGACACCCACACACCGAGCCATGACACCCACACACACACACCGAGCCATGCAACCCACACACACTGAGCCATGCAACCCACACACACACACTGAGCCATGCAACCCACACACACACACACACTGAGCTATGCAACCCACACACACACACACACTGAGCCATGCAACCCACACACACACACACACACACTGAGCCATGCAACCCACACACACACTGAGCCATGCAACCCACACACACACTGAGCCATGCAACCCACACACACACTGAGCCATGCAACCCACACACACACACTGAGCCATGCAACCCACACACACACTGAGCCATGCAACCCACACACACTGAACCATGCAACCCACACACACACACACTGAACCATGCAACCCACACACACACACTGAGCCAAGCAACCCACACACACACACTGAGCCATGCAACCCACACACACACTGAGCCATGCAACCCACACACACTGAGCCATGCAACCCACACACACACTGAGCCATGCAACCCACACGCACACACACTGAGCCATGCAACCCACACGCACACACACTGAGCCTTGCAACCCACACACACACACACACACACACACACTGAGCCATGAAACCCCCCCACACACACACACTGAACCATGAAACCCACACACACACACACACTGAGCCATGCAACCCCCACTGAGCCATGCAACCCCCCCACACACACACGCAACCCACACACACTGAGCCATGCAACCCAAACACACACAGAGCCATGCAACACACACACACAAACACAGAGCCATGCAACCAACACACACTGAGCCATGCAAACCCACACACACACACACACACACACCGAGCCATGCAACCCACACACACACACACTGAGCCATGCAACCCCCACACACACACACGCAACCCCCACACACACTGAGCCATGCAACCCCCACTGGGCCATGCAACCCAAACACACACCCACACACACTGAGCCATGCAACACACACACACACACTGAGCCATGCAACCCACCCACACACACTGAGCCATGCAACCCACCCACACACACTGAGCCATGCAACCCACCAACACACACTGAGCCATGCAACCCACACACACACTGAGCCATGCAACCCCCCCACACACACCGAGCCATGCAACCCCACACACACACACTGAGCCATGCAACCCACCAACACACACTGAGCCATGCAACCCACCCACACACACTGAGCCATGCAACCCCACACACACTGAGCCATGCAACCCACACACACACTGAGCCATGCAACCCCCCCCACACACACTGAGCCATGCAACCCCACACACACACACTGAGCCATGCAACCCCCCACACACACACACTGAGCCATGCAACCCCCCACACACACACACTGAGCCATGCAACCCCAACTGAGCCATGCAACCCCCACTGAGCCATGCAACCCAACACAGCCATGCAACCCACACACACACACACCGAGCCATGCAACCCACACACACACACACACACCGAGCCATACAACCCACACACACACCGAGCCATACAACCCACAGACACACAAACACACCGAGCCATGCAACCCAACCACACACACACACCGAGCCATGCAACCCACACACACACCGAGACATGCAAACCAACCACACACACACACCGAGCCATGCAACCCACACACACACACACACCGAGCCATGCAACCCACACACACCGAGCCATGCAACACACACACACCGAGCCATGCAACCCACACACACACACCGAGCCATGCAACCCACACACACACACCGAGCCATGCAACCCACACACACAGAGCCATGCAACCCACACACACAGAGCCATGCAACCCACACACACACACACACCGGGCCATACAACCCACACATACACACACACCGAGCCATGAAACCCACACACACACCGAGCCATGCAACCCACACACACCGAGCCATGCAACCCACACACACACACACCGAGCCATGCAACCCACACACACACACACCGAGCCATGCAACCCACACACACACACACCGAGCCATGCAACCCACACACACACCGAGCCATGCAAACCCCACTGGGCCATGCAACCCACACACACACCCACACACACTGAGCCATGCAACACACACACACACACTGAGCATGCAACCCCCAAACACACGCAACCCACACACACACTGAGCCATGCAACCCCAACTGAGCCATGCATCCCCCACTGAGCCATGCAAACCCCACTGAGCCATGCAAACCCCACTGAGCCATGCAACCCCCACTGAGCCATGCAACCCCCACTGAGCCATACAACCCCCACTGAGCCATGCAACCCCCACTGAGCAGTGCAACCCCCCCACACACACACGCAACCCACACACACTGAGCCATGCAACCCACCGAGCCATGCAACCCACACACACAGAGCCATGCCACCCACACACACAGAGCCATGCAACCCACACACACACACCGAGCCATGCAACCCCCACACACACACACACACACACACCGAGCCATGCAACCCACACACACACACACACCGAGCCATGCAACCCACACACACACCGAGCCATGCAACCCCCCCACACACACACACCGAGCCATGACACCCACACACCGAGCCATGACACCCACACACCGAGCCATGACACCCACACACACACACCGAGCCATGCAACCCACACACACTGAGCCATGCAACCCACACACACACACTGAGCCATGCAACCCACACACACACACACACTGAGCTATGCAACCCACACACACACACACTCTGAGCTATGCAACCCACACACACACACACTGAGCCATGCAACCCACACACACACTGAGCCATGCAACCCACACACACTGAACCATGCAACCCACACACACACACACTGAACCATGCAACCCACACACACACACTGAGCCAAGCAACCCACACACACACACTGAGCCATGCAACCCACACACACACTGAGCCATGCAACCCACACACACTGAGCCATGCAACCCACACGCACACACACTGAGCCATGCAACCCACACGCACACACACTGAGCCATGCAACCCACACGCACACACACTGAGCCTTGCAACCCACACACACACACACACACACACACACACACTGAGCCATGAAACCCCCCCACACACACACACACTGAACCATGAAACCCACACACACACACACACTGAGCCATGCAACCCCCACTGAGCCATGCAACCCCCCCACACACACACGCAACCCACACACACTGAGCCATGCAACCCAAACACACACAGAGCCATGCAACACACACACACAAACACAGAGCCATGCAACCAACACACACTGAGCCATGCAAACCCACACACACACACACACACCGAGCCATGCAACCCACACACACACACACCGAGCCATGCAACCCACACACACACACACCGAGCCATGCAACCCACACACACACACACCGAGCCATGCAACCCACACACAGAGCCATGCAACCCACACACAACACACACACCGAGCCATGCAACCCCACACACACACACACACACACACAGAGCCATGCAACCCACACACACACACCGAGCCATGCAACCCACACACACACACCGAGCCATGCAACCCACACACACACACACACCGAGCCATACAACCCACACACACACACACACACACACCGAGCCATGAAACCCACACACACACAGAGCCATGCAACCCACACACACACCGAGCCATGCAACCCACACACACACACACACACACACACACCGAGCCATGCAACCCACACACACACCGAGCCATTCAACCCACACACACACACCGAGCGATGACACCCACACACACACACTGAGCCATGACACCCACACACACACACTGAGCCATGACACCCACACACACACACACCGAGCCATGCAACCCACACACACACCGAGCCATGCAACCCCCACTGGGCCATGCAACCCACACACACACCCACACACACTGAGCCATGCAACCCACCCACACACACACGCACACTGAGCCATGCAACCCCCACACACACGCAACCCACACACACACTGAGCCATGCAACCCCACACACACTGAGCCATGCAACCCCCCCCCCCCCCCCCCCACACACACACACACACACTGAGCCATGCAACCCACACTGAGCCATGCAACCCACACACTGAGCCATGCAACCCCACACACACTGAGCCATGCAACCCCACACACATACACACTGAGCCATGCAACCCCACACACATACACACTGAGCCATGCAACCCCACACACATACACACTGAGCCATGCAACCCCCCCCACACAACACACACACTGAGCCATGCAACCCCCACACACACACACACACTGAGCCATGCAACCCACACACACTGAGCCATGCAACCCACACACACACACTGAGCCATACCACCCACACACACACACTGAGCCATGCAACCCACACACACACACACACACACACAGAGCCATGCAACACACACACACACACACAGAGCCATGCAACACACACACACACACACACACACAGAGCCATGCAACCCACACACACTGAGCCATGCAAACCCACACACACAGAGCCATGCAACCCACACACACAGAGCCATGCAACCCACACACACACACACACCGGGCCATACAACCCACACATACACACACACCGAGCCATGAAACCCACACACACACCGAGCCATGCAACCCACACACACCAAGCCATGCAACCCACACACACACACACCGAGCCATGAAACCCACACACACACACACCGAGCCATGCAACCCACACACACACACACCGAGCCATGCAACCCACACACACACCGAGCCATGCAAACCCCACTGGGCCATGCAACCCACACACACACCCACACACACTGAGCCATGCAACACACACACACACACAACCTGAGCCATGCAACCCCCAAAACACACGCAACCCACACACACACTGAGCCATGCAACCCCAACTGAGCCATGCATCCCCCACTGAGCCATGCAAACCCCACTGAGCCATGCAAACCCCACTGAGCCATGCAACCCCACTGAGCCATGCAACCCCCACTGAGCCATGCAACCCCCACTGAGCAGTGCAACCCCCCCACACACACACGCAACCCACACACACTGAGCCATGCAACCCACACACACACACCGAGCCATGCAACCCACACACACACAGAGCCATGCCAACCCACACACACAGAGCCATGCAAACCCACACACACACACCGAGCCATGCAACCCCCACACACACACACACACACACACACCGAGCCATGCAACCCACACACACACACACACACCGAGCCATGCAGCCCACACACACACCCGAGCCATGCAACCCCCCCACACACACACACCGAGCCATGACACCCACACACCGAGCCATGACACCCACACACCGAGCCATGCAACCCACACACACACACCGAGCCATGCAACCCACACACACTGAGCCATGCAACCCACACACACACACTGAGCCATGCAACCCACACACACACACTGAGCCATGCAACCCACACACACACACTGAGCCATGCAACCCACACACACACACACACTGAGCCATGCAACCCAAACACACACACACACACACTGAGCCATGCAACCCACACACACACTGAGCCATGCAACCCACACACACACTGAGCCATGCAACCCACACACACACTGAGCCATGCAACCCACACACACACACTGAGCCATGCAACCCACACACCACTGAGCCATGCAACCCACACACCACTGAGCCATGCAACCCACACACACACTGAGCCATGCAACCCACACACACACTGAGCCATGCAACCCACACACACTGAAACCATGCAACCCACACACACACACACACACACTGAACCATGCAACCCACACACACACACTGAGCCAAGCAACCCACACACACACACTGAGCCATGCAACCCACACACACACTGAGCCATGCAACCCACACACACACTGAGCCATGCAACCCACACGCACACTGAGCCATGCAACCCACACGCACACACACTGAGCCTTGCAACCCACACGCACACACACTGAGCCTTGCAACCCACCCACACACACACACACACACACACACACACACACACACTGAGCCATGAAACCCCCCCACACACAACACACTGAGCCATGAAACCCACACACACACACCACACTGAGCCATGCAACCCCCACTGAGCCATGCAACCCCCCCACACACACACGCAACCCACACACACTGAGCCATGCAACCCAAACACACACACACACAGAGCCATGCAACACACACACACAAACACAGAGCCATGCAACAACACACACACACACACCGAGCCATGCAACCCACACACACACCGAGCAATGCAACCACACACACACACACCGAGCCATGCAACCCACACACACACACACACCGAGCCATGCAACCCACACACAGAGCCATGCAAACCACACACAACACACACACCGAGCCATGCACCCCCACACACACACACACACACACAGAGCCATGCAACCCACACACACACACCGAGCCATGCAACCCACACACACACACACACCGAGCCATGCAACCCACACACACACACACCGAGCCATACAACCACACACACACACACACACACACACCGAGCCATGAAACCCACACACAACACAGAGCCATGCAACCCACACACACACCGAGCCATGCAACCCACACACACACACACACACACCGAGCCATGCAAACCCACACACACACCGAGCCATTCAACCCACACACACACACCGAGCGATGACACCCACACACACACACTGAGCCATGACACCCACACACACACACTGAGCCATGACACCCACACACACACACACCGAGCCATGCAACCCACACACACACCGAGCCATGCAACCCCCACTGGGCCATGCAACCCACACACACACCCACACACACTGAGCCATGCAACCCACCCACACACACACGCACACTGAGCCATGCAACCCCCACACACACGCAACCCACACACACACTGAGCCATGCAACCCCACACACACTGAGCCATGCAACCCAAACACACACTGAGCCATGCAACCCCCCCCCCCCCCCCCACACACACACACACACTGAGCCATGCAACCCCAAACACGGAGCCATGCAACCCACACTGAGCCATGCAACCCACACACTGAGCCATGCAACCCACACACACACACTGAGCCATGCAACCCACACACACACACACACTGAGCCATGCCAACCCACACACACACACACACACACTGAGCCATGCAACCCACACACACACACACACACACTGAGCCATGCAACCCACACACACACTGAGCCATGCAACCCACACACACACAACTGAGCCATGCAACCCACACACACACTGAGCATGCAACCCACACACACACTGAGCCATGCAAACCCACACACACACTGAGCCATGCAACCACACACACACTGAGCCATGCAACCCACACACACACTGAGCCATGCAACCCACACACACTGAACCATGCAACCACACACACACACACTGAACCATGCAACCCACACACACACACTGAGCCAAGCAACCCCACACACACACTGAGCCATGCAACCCACACACACACTGAGCCATGCAACCCACACACACTGAGCCATGCAACCCACACACACACTGAGCCATGCAACCCACACACACACTGAGCCATGCAACCCACACGCACACTGAGCCATGCAACCCACACGCACACACACTGAGCCTTGCAACCCACCCACACCACACACACACACACACACACACACTGAGCCATGAAACCCCCCCACACACACACACTGAGCCATGAAACCCCACACACACACACACTGAGCCATGCAACCCCCACTGAGCCATGCAACCCCCCCACACACACACGCAACCCACACACACTGAGCCATGCAACCCAAACACACACACACAGAGCCATGCAACACACACACACAAACACAGAGCCATGCAACCAACACACACTGAGCCATGCAAACCCACACACACACACACACCGAGCCATGCAACCCACACACACACCGAGCCATGCAACCCACACACACACCGAGCCATGCAACCCACACACACACACACACCGAGCCATGCAACCCACACACACACACACACCGAGCCATGCAACCCACACAGAGACATGCAACCCACACACAACACACACACACCGAGCCATGCAACCCCACACACACACACACAGAGCCATGCAACCCACACACACACACACACACACACAGAGCCATGCAACCCACACACACACACCGAGCCATGCAACCCACACACACACGAGCCATGCAACCCACACACACCACACACCGAGCCATACAACCCACACACACACACACACACACCGAGCCATGAAACCCACACACACACAGAGCCATGCAACCCACACACACACCGAGCCATGCAACCCACACACACACACACACACCGAGCCATGCAACCCACACACACACCGAGCCATTCAACCCACACACACACACCGAGCGATGACACCCACACACACACACTGAGCCATGACACCCACACACACACACTGAGCCATGACACCCACACACACACACACCGAGCCATGCAACCCACACACACACCGAGCCATGCAACCCCACTGGGCCATGCAACCCACACACACACACCCACACACACTGAGCCATGCAACCCACCCACACACACACGCACACTGAGCCATGCAACCCCCACACACACGCAACCCACCACACACTGAGCCATGCAACCCCACACACACTGAGCCATGCAACCCAAACACACACTGAGCCATGCAACCCCCCCCCCCCCCCCCACACACACACACACACTGAGCCATGCAACCCCAAACACGGAGCCATGCAACCCACACTGAGCCATGCAACCCCACACTGAGCCATGCAACCCCACACACACACTGAGCCATGCAACCCACACACATACACACTGAGCCATGCAACCCCACACACATACACACTGAGCCATGCAACCCCCCCCCACACACACACACACTGAGCCATGCAACCCCCACACACACACACACACTGAGCCATGCAACCCACACACACACACACTGAGCCATGCAACCCACACACACACACTGAGCCATACCACCCACACACACACACTGAGCCATGCAACCACACACACACACACACACAGAGCCATGCAACACACACACACACCACAGAGCCATGCAACACACACCACACACACAGAGCCATGCAACCCACACACACTGAGCCATGCAAACCCACACACACTGAGCCATGCAACCCACACACACACGAGCCATGCAACCGACACACACACACACACACCGAGCCATGCAACCGACACACACACACACACAAACACACCGAGCCATGCAACCCACACACACACCGCACCATGCAACCCACACACAGAGCCATGCAACCCACACACACACACACACCGAGCCATGCAACCCACACACACACACCGAGCCATGCAACCACACACACACACGAGCCATGCAACCCACACACACACACCGAGCCATGCAACCCACACACACACACCGAGCCATGCAACACACACACACACACCGAGCCATGCAAGCCACACACACACACACACACCGAGCCATGCAACCCAACACACACACACTCCGAGCCATGCAACCCACACACACAAACACCGAGCATGCAACCCACACACACAAACACCGAGCCATGACACACACACACACCGAGCCATGACACCCACTCACACACACCGAGCCATGACACCCACACACACACCGAGCCATGACACCACACACACAGAGCCATGCAACCCACACACACACCGGGCCATGCACCCACACACACACACACACACACACACCGAGCCATGCAACACACACACACACACACACACACCGAGCCATGCAAACCCACACACACACACACACATACACCGAGCCATGCAAACCCACACACACACACACACCGAGCCATGCAACCCACACACACACAGAGCCATGCGACCCACACACACACACACCGAGCCATGCGACCCACACACACACACACCGAGCCATGCAACCCACACACACCGAGCCATGCAACCCACACACACCGAGCCATGCAACCCACACACACCGAGCCATGCAACCCACACACACCGAGCCATGCAACCACACACACACACACCGAGCCATGCAACCCACACACACCGAGCCATGCAACCAACACACACACACCGAGCCATGCAACCCACACACACACCGAGCCATGCAACCCACACACACACTGAGCCATGCAACCCACACACACACACTGAGCCATGCAACCCCACACACACACACCGAGCCATGCAACCCACAAACACACACTGAGCCATGCAACCCACACACACACACCGAGCCATGCAACCCACACACACACACACACCGAGCCATGCAACCCACACACACACACTGAGCACGCAACCCACACCACTGAGCCATGCAACCCCACACACACACACTGAGCCATGAAACCCCCCCACACACACACACACTGAGCCATGCAACCCCACACACACACACTGAGCCATGCAACCCCCCACACCACACACTGAGCCATGCAACCCCACAAACACACACTGAGCCATCCAACCCCACACACACAGACTGAGCCATGCAACCCCACAAACTCACACTGAGCCATGCAACCCCACACACTGAGCCATGCAACCCCACAAACACAGAGCCATGCAACCCCACAAACACACACTGAGCCATGCAACCCCACAAACACACACTGAGCAATGCAACCCCACAAACACACACTGAGCATGCCACCCCACAAACACACACTGAGCCATGCAACAACACAAACACACACTGAGCCATGCAACCCCACAACCACACACTGAGCCATGCAACACACAGAGCCATGCAACCCCCCACACACACGCAACCCACACACACACCGAGCATGCAACCCACAAACACACACAACACACAGGCAATGCAACCCACACACACACACACAGAGCCATGCAACCCACACACACACAACACCGAGCCATGCAAACCCACACACACACACACCGAGCCATGCAAAACCCACACACACACACACCGAGCCATGCAAACCAACACACACACACACACACACCGAGCCTTGCAACCCAGACACCCACACACACACACACACGGAGCCATGCAACCCACACACACACACACACAAACACCGAGCCATGCAACCCACACACACACACACCGAGCCATGCAACCCACACACACACACCAGCCATGCAACCCACACACACACACCATGCAACCCCCACACACACACCATGCAACCCACACACACACACACCGAGCCATGCAACCCACATACACACACACCGAGCCATGCAACCCACATACACACACCGAGCCATGCAACCCACACACACACACACCGAGCCATGCAACCCACACACACACACACCGAGCCATGCAACCACACACACACCACCGAGCCATGCAAATGCAACCCCACACACCCGAGCCATGCAACCCACACACACACCGAGCCATGCAACCCACACACACACCGAGCCATGCAACCCACACACACACCGAGCCATGCAACCCACACACACACTGAGCCATGCAACCCACACACACACACACACCGAGCCATGCAACCACACACACACACACCAAGCCATGCAACCACACACACACACCGAGCCACGCAACCCACACACACACAACCGAGCCACGCACCCACACACACACACACCGAGCCACGCAACCCACACACACACACACACACTGAGCCACGCAACCCACACACAACACATACACACTGAGCCACGCAACCCACACACACACACACCATACACACTGAGCACGCAACCCACACCACACATACACACTGAGCCACGCAACCCACACACACACACTGAGCCACGCTACCACCCACACACACTGAGCACGCAACCCACACACACTGAGCCACGCAACCCACACACACACACAACACACACCACACACACACACTGAGCCACGCAACCCACACACACACACACACAACACACACACTGAGCCACGCAACCCACACACACACACTGAGCCACGCAACCCACACACACTGAGCCACGCAACCCACACACACACGAGCCACGCAACCCACGCAAACCCACACACACACTGAGCCATGCAACCCACACACACACACTGAGCCATGCAACACACCACTGAGTCACGCAACCCACACACACACACACTGAGTCACGCAACCACACACACACACACACTGAGCCATGCAACCCCACACACCACACAACACCAAGCCATGCAACCCCCACACACACACACACAACACAGAGCCACGCAACCCACACACACACACCAGCACGCAACCCACACACACACATACACACTGAGCCACGCAACCCACACACACACACACTGAGCCACGCAACCCACACACACACACTGAGCCACGCTACCCACACACACACTGAGCCACGCAACCCACACACACTGAGCCACGCAACCCACACACACACACACACTGTGCCACGCAACGCACACACACACACTGAGCCACGCAACCCACACACACTGAGCCACGCAACCCACACACACACACGAGCCACGCAACCCACGCACACACTGAGCCATGCAACCCACACACACACTGAGCCATGCAACCCACACACACACACGAGCCACGCAACCCACGCAACCCACACACACACTGAGCCATGCAACCCACACACACACTGAGCCATGCAACCCACACACACACTGAGCCATGCAACACACACACACACTGAGTCACGCAACCCACACACACACACTGAGCCATGCAACCCCACACACACACACTGAGCCATGCAACCCCACACACACACACTGAGCCATGCAACCCCACAAACACACACTGAGCCATGCAACCCCACAAACACACACTGAGCCATGCAACCCCACAAACACACACTGAGCCATGCAACCCCACAAACACACACTGAGCCATGCAACCCCACAAACACACACTGAGCCATGCAACCCCACACTGAGCCATGCAACCCCACACTGAGCCATGCAACCCCACACTGAGCCATGCAACCCCACAAACACACACTGAGCCATGCAACCCCACAAACACACACTGAGCCATGCAACACACAGAGCCATGCAACCCCCACTGAGCCATGCAACCCCCCCACACACACGCAACCCACAGACACTGAGCCATGCAACAAACACACACACACACACAGAGAGAGCCATGCAACCCACACACACTGAGCCATGCAAACCACACACACCGAGCCATGCAACCATCACACACACACACACACACACACCGAGCAATGCAACCCCCCCACACACAACGAGCAATGCAACCCACACACACACACACACACACCGAGCCATGCAACCCACACACACACACACTGAGCCATGCAACCCCCCCCCCTCCCCCACACAGTGAGCCATGCAACCCCCCCCACACACACACACTGAGCCATGCAACCCCCCCCACACACACACACACTGAGCCATGCAACCCCCCCACACACACACTGAGCCATGCAACCCCCCCACACACACACTGAGCCATGCAACCCCCCCACACACACACTGAGCCATGCAACCCCCCCACACACACACTGAGCCATGCAACCCCCCCACACACACTGAGCCATGCAACCCCCCCACACACACACTGAGCCATGCAACCCCCCCACACACACACTGAGCCATGCAACCCCCCCACACACACTGAGCAATGCAACCCCCCCACACACACTGAGCAATGCAACCCCCCCCCCCACACAAACACACTGAGCCATGCAACCCCCCCCCCACACAAACACACTGAGCCATGCAACCCCCCACACAAACACACTGAGCCATGCAACCCCCCCCACACACTGAGCCATGCAACCCCCCCACACTGAGCCATGCAAGCCCCCCCCACACACACACACACACTGAGCCATGCAACTCCCCACACAAACACACTGAGCCATGCAACCCCCCCCCACACAAACACACTGAGCCATGCAACCCCCCCACACAAACACTGAGCCATGCAACCCCCCCCACACACACAGAGCCATGCAACCGTCCCCCACACACACACAGAGCCATGCAACCCCCCCACACACACACTGAGCAATGCAACCCACACTGAGCCATGCAACGCCAACACACACTGAGCCATGCAACCCCCACACACACACTGAGCCATGCAACCCCCCACAAACACACACCATGCCATGCAACCCCCCCACAAACACTGAGCCATGCTACCCACACACTGAGCCATGCAACCCACACACTGAGCCATGCAACCCCCCCCCACACACACACACACTGAGCCATGCAACCCCCCTCCCCACACACACACACACACACTGAGCCATGCTACCCACACACTGAGCCATGCAACCCACACACTGAGCAATGCAACCCACACACTGAGCCATGCAACCCGCCCCCACACACACAGAGCCATGCTACCCACACACTGAGCCATGCAACCCACACACACAAACAGAGCCATGCAACCCCCCCCCCCCCCCCCCCACACACACACTGAGCCATGCAACCCCCCCACACACTGGGCCATGCAACCCCCGCACACACACACTCTGAGCCATGCAACCCCCCCCCCACACACTGAGCCATGCAACCCCCCCACACTGAGCCATGCAACCCCCCCACACACTGAGCCATGCAACCCCCCCACACACTGGGCCATGCAACCCCCCCACACACACACACTGAGCCATGCAACCCCCCCACACACTGAGCCATGCAACCCCCCCACACACTGAGCCATGCAACCCCCCCAACACGCACACACTGAGCCATGCAACCCCCCCAACACGCACACACTGAGCCATGCAACCCCCCCCCCACACACACACTGAGCCATGCAATCCCCCCCCACACACACACTGAGCCATGCAACCCCCCCCACACACACAGAGCCATGCAACCGTCCCCCACACACACACACAGAGCCATGCAACCCCCCCACACACACACTGAGCCATGAACCCCCCCCCCCCCCACACACACACACTGAGCAATGCAACCCACACTGAGCCATGCAACGCCAACACACACTGAGCCATGCAACCCCCACACACACTGAGCCATGCAACCCCCCACAAAAACACACCATGCCATGCAACCCCCCACAAACACACACCGAGCCATGCAACCCCCCCACAAACACTGAGCCATGCTACCCACACACTGAGCCATGCAACCCACACACTGAGCGATGCAACCCACACACTGAGCCATGCAACCCCCCCACACACACACACTGAGCCATGCAACACCCCCAACATGCACACACTGAGCCATGCAACCCCCCCCCCCCACACACTGAGCCATGCAACCCCCCCACACGCACACACAGAGCCATGCAACCCCCCCCACCACACACACACTGAGCCATGCAACCCCCCCCACCACACACACACTGAGCCATGCAACCCCCCCCACCACACACACACTGAGCCATGCAACCCCCCCCACCACACACACTGAGCCATGCAACCCCCCCCACACACTGGGCCATGCAACCCCCCCACACACTGAGCCATGCAACCCCCCCACACACTGAGCCATGCAACCCCCCCACACACTGAGCCATGCAACCCCCCCACACACACACACACTGAGCCATGCACATCCCCCCAAACACACACACACACTGAGCCATGCAACCCCCCCACACACTGAGCCATGCAACCTCCCCACACACTGAGCCATGCAACCCCCCCACACACTGAGCCATGCAACCCCCCCCACACACTGAGCCATGCAACCCCCCCCCCCCACACACTGAGCCATGCAACCCCCCCCCACAGACACAGAGCCATGCAACCCCCACACACACACACACACTGAGCCATGAAACCACACCCCACACCCACTGAGCAATGCAACCCACACTGAGCCATGCAACGCCCACACACACTGAGCCATGCAACCCCCACACACACTGAGCCATGCAACCCCCACACACACTGAGCCATGCAACCCCCACACACACTGAGCCATGCAACCCCCACACACACTGAGCCATGCAACCCCCCACAAACACACACCGAGCCATGCAACCCCCCCACAAACACTGAGCCATGCTACCCACACACTGAGCCATGCAACCCCCCCACACACACTCACTGAGCCATACAAACTCCCCCCCACACACACTGAGCAATGCAACCCACACTGAGCCATGCAACGCCAACACACACTGAGCCATGCAACCCCCACACACACTGAGCCATGCAACCCCCCACAAACACACACCATGCAACCCCCCAAAAACACACACCGAGCCATGCAACCCCCCCACAAACACTGAGCCATGCTACCCACACACAGAGCCATGCAACCCACACACTGAGCCATGCAACCCCCCCCCCCACACACACTGAGCCATGTAACCCCCCCACACACACACACCTAGCCATGCATCCCCCCACACCCACACAGAGCCATGCAACCCCCCACACACACACACTGAGCCATGCAACCCCCACATACACACAGAGCCATGCAACCCCCCCCCCCACACACACACACACTGAGCCATGCAACCCCCCCCACACACACACACACTGAGGCATGCAACCCCCCCACACACACACACACACTGAGCCATGCAACCCCAACACACACACACACACACACACACACACACACACACACACACACACTGGGCCATGCAACCCCCCCCCCCCCCCCCACACACACTGAGCCATGCAACCCCCCCACACACACACTGAGCCATGCAACCCCCCCACACACACACACTGAGACATGCAACCCCCCCACACACACACACTGAGCCATGCACCCCCCCCCCCCCCCCCCCACACACACTGATTCATGCAACCCCCCCACACACACACTGATTCATGCAACCCCCCCACACACACACACACACTGAGACATGCAACCCCCCCACACACACACACTGAGCCATGCAACCCCCCCCCACACACACACTGATTCATGCAACCCCCCCACACACACACACACACACTGAGACATGCAACCCCCCCACACACACACACTGAGCCATGCAACCCCCCCACACACACACACACACACACTGAGCCATGCAACCCCCCCCCACACACACACACACACTGAGCCATGCAACCCCCACACACACACACTGAGCCATGCAACCCCCACACACAGACACACTGAGCCATGCAACCCCCACACACAGACACACTGAGCCATGCAACCCCCCCCCACACACACACACTGAGCCATGCATCCCCCCCACACACACACTGAGCCATGCAACCACCCCACACACACACTGAGCCATGCAACCCCCCCACACACACACTGAGCCATGCAACCCCCCCCACACACACACAAACTGAGCCATGCAACCCCCCCCACACACAGACACACTGAGCCATGCAACCCCCCCACACAGACACACACTGAGCCATGCAACCCCCCCCACACACACACACTGAGCCATGCAAACCCCCCACACACACGCACACATAGCCATGCAACCCCCCCCCCACACACACACACACACACACACACTGAGCCATGCAACCCCCCCACACACACACACTGAGCCATGCTACCCCCCCCCCCACACACTGAGCCATGCAACCCTCCCCCCACACACACACTGAGCCATGCAACCCCCCCACACACACACACTGAGCCATGCAACCCCCCCCCACACACACACACACACTGAGCCATGCAACCCCCCCACAAACACACACCGAGCCATGCAACCCACGCACACACCGAGCCATGCAACCCACGCACACACCGAGCCATACAACCCCAACACACACACAGATCCATGCAACCCCAACACACACAGATCCATGCAACCCCAACACACTCACAGATCCATGCAACCCCAACACACACACAGATCCATGCAACCCCCCCACACACTGAGCCATGCAACCCCAACACACACACAGATCCATGCAACCCCAACACACACACACTGAGCCATGCAACCCCAACACACACACACTGAGCCATGCAACCCACACACACACACACACTGAGCCATGCAACCCCCCCACACACACTGAGCCATGCAACCCCCCCCCACACACACAGATCCATGCAACCCCAACACACACACAGATCCATGCAACCCACACACACACAGATCCATGCAACCCACACACACACAGATCCATGCAACCCACACACACACAGATCCATGCAACCCACACACACACAGATCCATGCAACCCACACACCCACACAGATCCATGCAACCCACACACCCAAACACAGATCCATGCAACCCACACACAGATCCATGCAACCCACACACAGATCCATACAACCCCCACACAGATCCATGCAACCCACACAGATCCATGCAACCCACACAGATCCATGCAACCCACACACCCACCCACACACAGATCCATGCAACCCACCCACAAACACAGATCCATGCAACCCACCCACCCACAGATCCATGCAACCCACCCACCCACAGATCCATGCAACCCACCCACACACAGATCCATGCAACCCACCCACACACAGATCCATGCAACCCACACACACACAGATCCATGCAACCCACACACAGATCCATGCAACCCACACAGATCCATGCAACCCACACAGATCCATGCAACCCACACGCACACAGATCCATGCAACCCACACGCACACAGATCCATGCAACCCACACACACACAGATCCATGCAACCCACACACACACAGATCCATGCAACCCACACACACACAGATCCATGCAACCCACACACACACAGATCCATGCAACCCACACACACACAGATCCATGCAACCCACACACACACACAGATCCATTCAACTGCAACCCACACACACACACACACACAGATCCATGCAACTGCAACCCACACACACACACACAGATCCATGCAACCCACACCCACACACACACACACACACAGATCCATGCAACCCACACACACACAGATCCATGCAAAGCACCCACACACACAGATCCATGCAACCCACCCACACACACAGATCCACCCACCCACATCCATGCAGCCCACACATCCACCCACACCCACCCACACCCATGCAACCCACACACACAGATCCATGAAACCACACACACAGATCCACTCACCCACATCCACCCACACAACCCACCCACAGCCTCACACAACCCACCCACAGCCTCACACAACCCACCCACAGCCTCACACAACCACACACACACATCCATGCAACACACACACACACACAGATCCATGAAACCACACACAGATCCACCCACCCACCCACATCCATGCAACCCACACACATCCGCCCACACACAACCACCCACACACAACCACACAACCCACCCACAGCCACACACAACCCACCCACAGCCTCACACAACCCACCCACAGCCTCACACAACCCACCCACAGCCTCACACAACCCACCCACAGCCTCACACAACCCACCCACAGCCTCACACAACCCACCCACAGCCTCACACAACCCACCCACAGCCTCACACAACCCACCCACAGCCTCACACAACCCACCCACAGCCTCACACAACCCACCCACAGCCTCACACAACCCACCCACAGCCTCACACAACCCACCCACAGCCTCACACAACCCACGGAACAGGAGAGCCACAGTAAAGAAGATTGTTAGTCAATTTGCTGTAGAAATCAAAGTCAGAGTTCAACTGATACAATGGGATCTTTAGACAAGGATGCAGGAGAGTTGAATGCCTTACTAGTTTAAATGGAAAACTGTGGTTAGGGTAGCCTACAGGTCTTGTGAAACAGCCATGCTAACTCTGTGGAGGACATGTAGGTCTGAACGCCATGCACATTCATGTTTAAAGAACGCTTTTCAAAACAGGTGAAACGCATAAATATACCCCAAGTCCTCTGCCAATATTGCTGGAAATATCAGAAATAAGAGAATTCATTCAACGGATGAGACAATGAAAAAGCCATTCCATTCAACACACTAGGCTATACAATCGTCAGTTACTACTTGGCAGAAAACAGCATGCATGCACACGTTGACTATGCTGTGAATAGTACGCTGACAAACTAAACACATTCTGGTGGTCAGGCTACTCTAAACTTGCTATTGAATGATTGGTCAATAGTGGTTGGTTTTTTGTTGAAAGGTTACACCTTCAGATGTTATAAATGGAATTAAATGCTTTTGTGCTCTCTTATCCATTCCATGGAAGAAGGATGTATGATCAATTATAATTTCCTAGCCTTCTATACCTCTGGCCTAGTAAGCATCTCTTTGTTTATGCTTTGTCTAGTAAGTTCATCTTGAACATGTATTTAACCCCTTATTTTTGGAAGTAAACAGTCTCTGTATATGCACATCCATACATGTTTTCAACCGGTACCAGGGGACCTTCAGACAAGTCTTGGGAGGCCTGTAGGCATCCAAGAGCAAAACAACCAACAAGTATGTGTTCGTGAGACTCTCGCCTTTTCTCAAAGGGGTCATATTAGAATGTAGCCAAGACTATTTGGACGCTAGAGACAGATGACACAGTTACTGGTAGGCAGAAAACAGCATGGATGCACACAGTGACTATGCTGTGAATAGTACGCTGACAAACTAAAAAACAGATTCTGCATACAAGACGGCATAATTAATATTTTTTTAATCAAATGACCTTTTACTACAATTTAACAATATCATTAAAAAAGTTCAGAAAAAGAGACGTTCCTGGTTCCCTGTCAGCCTCCTCCATATGAGGTGCTTTCTTTGGGATGACTCACTTGGCGAAAGTGGCTTGTCATGTGGCATGACTCACATGACTCACTGGGTCAGAGAGGAGCAGAGGATGTGTAGCGCAGCAGACTGCTGCCCCACAGAGTCTGTACACCAGGAGCTTCAAATTAGTATTGACAGTTCTCCATGATAACGCCACTCTCAGACCCAAACACTTAGTCTAGCGAATAGCCACACACTCAGAGGTGCCAGATCATATGGTTTCTATATGTAGACTACATCCACTGAATACATTTCCTGGCTCTCAAGACAGTGAGAATTGTTTACATTTGTTAGCATTACAGTAAAATGCATCCCCCAAAAAATGTGGATCAAAGTTGAATTATCCCAGAGTTTAGAAATAAAAAGGCAAATATACTGAACAAAAATAAAACGCAATATCTAGCTATTTCAATGATTTTACTGAGTAACAGTTCATATAAGGAAATCAGTTAATCGAAATAAATGTATTAGGCCCCAATTTATGGTATGCACATGACTGAGCATAGGCCCACCCACTTGGGAGTCAAGCCCAGCCAATCAGAATGTGTTTTTCCCCACGAAAGGGTTCTATTACAGACAGAGAAACTCAGTTTCATCAGCTGTCCGGGTGACTGGTCTCAGACGATCCTGCAGGTGAAGAAGCCGGATGTGGAGGTCCTGGGTTGGCATGGTTACACGTGTTCTGAGGTTGTGAGGCCTGTTGGAAGTACTGCCAAATTCTCAAAAATAACATTGAGGTGGTTTATGGTAGAGAAATGAACATAAAATTATTTGGCAACAGCTCTGGTGGACATTCCTGCAGTCAGCATACCAAATGCACGCTCCTTCAAAACATCTGTGGCATTGTGTGACAAAACTGCACTTTTATTGTCTCCAGCACAAAGTGCAACTGTGTAATGATCATGCTGTTTAATCAGCTTCTACATATCCCACACCTGTCAGTTGGATGGATTATCTTGGCAAAGGGAAATGCTCACTAACAGGGATGTAAACAAATGTGCACAAAATGGTAAGTAGGGTTTCAAAACCTGAAAAACAGCAAGAGCTGAAAATGAATAGACCAACACTAACCACATGAATAAAGCCTCACTGCTAGGAACCAACACTAATCAAAGAACAGGCATCAGGCAGACAAGGGGGTTTCAAAGCCAGTCATTTCTGAGAAGGAATAATGTGAAGAGAGCACTATGGGGGATGCTCGGACTTGAACCGCTTCCCCCAGTAGTAATCAGTATTAGCTAAAGAGGCACTACTCATTTCTTCATCCTCAATCATAATCACTTTTGTCAGAACATCACTTTGACATTCTGTAGCTAGACTTGCACAAAAAGGAAGCAATCAGGCCAGTGAGCTACATAACATAGCAGGAGTGTGGCCAGTTTTTACAGAGCACATTAAGTAATTGAAGTCTCCATGCACACAGTCCCTCCCTCACCCCCTACTGTATAGACCACCACCCCCTACACAGGCTTTCAGACCAAACGCAGCTCCGCCTCCTGCATCTTAATGAGGAGAGGGAAACCAGAAAGGAGGAAAGTGAAGACATCACAGTATTGGAAGCTGAATAAAATGAGTGAACACACCCTGGGGCTGCCAGGAAGGGAGGTTTCCAAGGAGTCGGCTGAGCGGGCCGATTGTGTCAAGACGAAGGCGGCAGACTCAAACAAAACTGACATTTCAAAGCAGCAGAGCCTTGTAGATGGGAAAAGAGCAGCTAAGACACTGCATTCAACGGCAATTAGCGATTCAAGTTCGAGATGCTGTCTGCATAGGAAAACAGCACCATTTTCCCATCAAAACCAGCGCATAGCTGACTGCTCTCATAAGCTTTGATCTTGCCCCCTGCTTTCTTTCACTGGTAACCACGACGACTATGCAAACTTTTGTCAAATCTTTTAAAAATGTAATTCATGTAGAATCTGTCCCATCTATGCACACGTATGGGGGGGGGTGGTTGTGGCAGACAGATGGCATAGGCACTATAGGTGTATTACCCTTCATGCTCAGAGCCACTATAGTTCAGCTACAATACATTTCATGTAATCTCAAAGCGCTTCAAGAGCAAAAAAAAAAAAAAAAAAAAATTCAAGATATCATGACAGGTCAACCAACAGAGGCCAAGTCTTTGGAAGTGGCACCCTCTGAAGATGGAGTGTCAGTTCAAGACCTGAGCGGAGAAAGCTGATCAGAGGACGGTAGATTATGGTGTCTGCTGAAGATCTTGGAGGGGGCAAGTCTGGGAACCAGCCTGACTCTTAAAACCACTGGACTTTATTTTCCACTCTGTATAACACCCACTTGGGTGATGCCTCAGTAGCACTAGGCACCAGAAAGATCACCACAAAGTTCAGAATAGTAGCCAGTTGTCCTCACTACGAACCACCTGCCTCAAAACTGCTGTAGTCCTCTAGCTGCCACTCCTCAGATGTTCTTAGAAGGCCAGGAATAGGCTTCCAGGTCAAACAAGAAAGCTGATACTGTATCCAGATGCATTTTTCAAAACAAAAACATTAGCCATTTAGCTATAATATCCCAATATGTAATTGTATAGATATTTTCCCCCATCACTAAAGTACAGTGTATCATTATGGCTTAAAATGAGTTAGATGCTGACATTTCTGGAATTGGCTTCAGGAGCGAGAGCCAAAATATAACATTTTATAATGTTGCTAATGAGATATTACATCTGAAATGTTTGCCGAATGCCTCAGTGGCTCAGCGATAATGAAGGGAATCCTCTGAGGTGACTACCATGCTGAAACAGCCTTTAGGTGCTTAGATCCAAAAATGGGTTTAACTACATTTTAATTGACTTATATTTACCCACACTGTATTCTCCAGCAAATATATAAATAAATAGGTCTCTCTGGCACTCCTAGAAGACTAAAATAGGTCACTCAGTCTCCTGTGAGTCACTGATCCTGGCAAGAGACCAAATAGTGCAGTTATAGAGAAGACAGACCTAATGATCGACACTGAACGTTTTCAACAGTGTCATTCCAATTATTCACTTACACACTAATAGCATTTTATAAAAAAAAGTTGACATATGCTACATAAATTACTTCACATATTCTTACAAGAAAAAAAAAAAAAAAAAGAAAGTAGCCTAATAGAATTTCCATGGAGTAAGAAAATAAGCCTAGGCTTCCAGGTTGGCAGACGTGTGTATAGGCCTATTGCACAAAACATACCACAGTGCAAGCTTTTATGAAGGAATCTCTTCATTCCTGCATTAGACAAAGTTGACACCATACCAAATTCCTCCAAAGACTGAGGCAGTCATTTCTTCAGACAGGACCAGGTGCAGCAGGCTCCATCCTCTCCAGCCCCACGGCCTGCCTGCCTCCCAAGCCCAACCTAACGTAGCCCTGCCAAGGTTGGTGGCGGGGCTAGGATTTCAGGCAGTTTACGAGGGGATGACCCACTGCCTGTCATGTCAGCCACCTGGGGTCGACCATTCTGTAGCGCCATCGATCTGCCTCGCCACACACCCAATCGCCGACACACGAACACTGAAGTACATTATGGCCATTGGCACAGACCCAGTCACTGCAGTGCACCGTAGCCATCCTGCCCCTCCCCTCTTATTCATCCACTCTGAGGGAGAAGCACAAAGGCCAGAGGAAGTATGACTCATCTTAGTAACAAGATGCATTCTTCAGAAATCTCCACAGACGTGTTGTTTGCTAAGTGAGGAGCAGCTAGTGAATGTAGTGGTATGGGGTTAGCAGAGTGACTGAGTGCAAGAGAGACCGCGAGAAAAAGAAAGCAACAGAGGTAGGGAGGGAGAGAACAGAGAGAGAAAGAGCAAGAGAGAGAACGAGGAGGGTGGGACTGGAGGGGGAAGAGTCATCACTCATGATGTCGGTTACAGCTCCACAGATCAACGTTCCCTCTCAAACCCCACTGATATATTCCTTGGCTTCATTCTGGGATTTTCTGAATCACAGATGAAACCTTCATGTGCACATGAACTACGTGAAGAGTAATTTATTGGAGTTCGAGAGACAACATAGCGGGGCGACAACTCGTTCTGCTGAGCAGGCAGAAAATGTTGAGGCGCAGAGAAAATAAATATGTAAATCATTGGGTTGAGACAGAGCCTAACACACGCACAACCCCCACCCAGTCCCAAATAATCCATCTGCAAAACTTTGCCATCAATAAAGAGCATGAGCCTTGCACCACGTCTCTCACACACAGTCCACAACATTGATGAAAAAGCTCCAAAATTAAAATTGGCAATATTTTTGATCTGGTGCAAGGCATTAACATTGAGCGAGCTAGAGATAATATGCAGAGGGAGAAGACACTGGGCCTGGCTGAGTCAAGCTACTATGTAGACTAGTCTGGTTCAACGAGAACAGTCACAGTGAGTAGTGTCTCCACATTCTACTGCTAACCCATTTAGCCTGACTTTATTAAAATCAGGAACAAAAGATGTAATTAAACTGAGCCTGCTTTTCCTCACCGAACAGAGGCTGGCAGTATAAACATACAAAATTATCCCAAGCACATGTACAGGCACCAGGTTCTCCATTAGCCAAAAAAAACACCATCTTTTGGCAAACATAAATTTAAAAAACGATAAATAGTTGCCGGGCCAAATTGTCCGGGAGAAAAAAAAGAAAAGAAAAAAAAGAGTTGGTCAGGTAAGATGCCGCCAGAGTCATGTATATTATTAAAGATTTGGAATGGCTTGATACAATAGAGTAATGAGGTGCATATCAGTTGAGCTTAGTCTGTAGCACTTGGAAACTAAACACCGTTGCCAACTATTCACATCGGAGAGTTCCAATGCCGAAATCACTAGAAAGCAACTGCCTATAACAGCAAACCGTTATCAATAAGTCACGTATAACACACAACACGATAGTTCGAAATACAATAAACATAACATTTATTATCATCCATTAGAACTGTAAAAATATGGATATAATTTGAGCTTTGGAAACAAGTGCTTTCATACATTAGTCAACCATTAGTACACTACCCTCCAAACTTTTGAACGGTAGTGTACATACATCTATATACAGTTGAAGTCGTAAGTTTACATACATCTTAGCCAAATACTCAGTTTTTCACTATTCCAGACATTTAATCGTAGTAAACCTTCCCAGTCTTAGGTCAGTTAGAATCACCACATTATTTAAGTGAGATAACGATTTATTTCAGCTTTTATTTCTTTCATCACATTCCCCGTGGGTCAGAAGTTTACATAAACCCAATTAGTATTTGGTAGCATTGCCTTTTAATTGTTTAACTTGGGTCAAACATTTCAGGTAGCCTTCCCACAATAAGTTGGGTGAATTTTGGCCCATTCCTCCTGACAGAGCTGGTGTAACTGAGTCAGGTTTGTAGGCCTCCTTGCTCGCACACACTTTTCAGTTCTGCCCACAAATTTTCTATAGGATTGAGGTCAGGGCTTTGTGATGGCCACTCCAATACCTTGACTTTGTTGTCCTTGAGCCATTTTGCCACAGCTTTAGAAGTATGCTTTGGGTCATTGTCCATTTGGAAGACCCATTTGCGACCAAGCTTTAACTTCCTGACTGATGTCTTGAGATGTTGCTTCATTATATCCACATACTTTTTCTTCAAGATGCGTTCTATTTTGTGAAGTGCACCAGTCTCTCCTGCAGCAAAGCACCACAACATGATGCTGCCACCCCCGTGCTTCACGGTTGGGATGCCTCCCCCTTTTTCCTCCAAACATAACTATGGTCATTATGGCCAAACATTTTTATTTTTGTTTCGTTTTTACTGTGGATATAGATACTTTTTTTTTGTACCCGCATTTGGAAATTGCTCCCAAGGATGAACCAGACTTGGAGGTCTACAATTATTTTTCTGAGGTCTTGGCTGATTTCTTTTGATGTTCCCATGATGTCAAGCAAAGAGGCACTGAGTTTGAAGGTAGGCCTTGAAATACATCCACAGGTACACTTCCAATTGACTCAAATTATGTCAATTAGCCCATCAGACGCTTTAAAGCCATGACATCATTTTACGGAATTTTCCAAGCTGTTTAAAGTTAGTCAACTTAGTGTATGTAAACTTCTGACCCACTGGAATTGTGATGCAGTGAATTATAAGTGAAATAATCTGTCTGTAAACAATTGTTGGAAAAATTACTTGGGTCTTGCACAAAGTAGATGACCTAACCGACTTGCCAAAATTATAGTTAACAAGAAAATTGTGGAGCGGTTGAAAAACGAGTTTTAATGACTCCAACCTAAGTGGATGTAAACTTCCAACTTCAACTGTAAATGCATGGCACGGTTCTCATTTCACAGGAGCATTGAAGAATAAGCTCTCTCTCAATGAACCAGCCTTGACATAATTTCAGTACTTTCATATCGAATTTGATTGACTAACATCAATTTAAAAAATAATTAATAATCATCATTTTGTGGACGCCTAGACTGTCCTCTTTCCACTGCTGTGGGGCTGAATCGCAGCTGGACTGGGAAGTGGGGCGAGCTGGCCAAGTCATGGCTAGAAGGGATCCAGCTTTAGCTAACCCTAACCCTTCTCCTAACCTTAACCTAAATCTCCTAACCTGCTGTGTAAGTTCTCCTAAGCCGCTAAGAAAAGTCAAATCCAACATTAATTTGACAAAAGCTGGAACCCATGGTGTTGGTAGCCATGTTTTGCTATACATTTTACCTAATTAAAATGCTTATGCCAAGGTTAAATTAAATGAGAGGCCTAGATTGTATTTGAAAACAGCTGTGTTTTATTAATTTAAGAAAGTTTCATACAAATAGCCTATAGGACAGGTCGTTCGCAAATTATGATGCAAATACATTTTGAAGTTGAGTTTTATTACTGTGTAGGCGACGTGTTCTTCAAGGCTAAATGTTATCTTTTTTAAATTACATTCATGATTTATAGCAAATGGCAATGTTTTGTTTTTCAATAAAACCTTTGATAAGAACATTGTTCTACTTTATAGGTTAATTTCTGTTAAGATGAATTACAATAATTTAAATATGATTTTGACCGCAACCGGCAACTGTCCCAGCGACAGCCGGGTTAGGGGAGAGTTTGACTGGCTGGGAGGTCCTTGTCCCATTGCGCTCTAGCGACTCCTTGTGGCGGGCCGGGCACATGCACGCTGACTTCGGTTGCCAGCTGTTCGGTGTTTCCTCCGACACATTGGTGCAGCTGGCTTCCGGGTTTAGTGAGCAGTGCGTCTAGAAACAGTGCAGCTGGTGGGGGTCGTGCTTTGCATGGCTGCCGACTGTCGCCTCTCCCGAGTCGGTACGGAGGTTGTAGCGATGGGACAAGACTAACTACCAATTGGATATCACAAAAATTGGGGAGAAAAATTTGTAAAATGTACAAAAATATATCAAAACAACGTGATTCTGAGTACCGTGGGTGGACGCCCTAATGGGTTACACACCCAATGAATATGGATGTCTGGGAACAATCATGCCGGTCACGTTGTCCGGTGCCAAATTTCCCTAATGGAAACCTCGACAGGCCCACAAACTCTAGTGCACGTACACACACCTCGATGGACATTGGAATAACAATGTTATTAACGCTCCCAGCAACAGACTTGACTACAACTTTGTTTTGGGATGAAGATCAAACTCAAAAGGCCATCTTTAGCAAGTTATTAAGCCATTTAACTTGGGTAGTGAAATTTGCATTTTGCTGAGAGTGCATAAGCTAGCCACTAATTAAAATGGATACTAAATAGTATGATGAGAGCTCCATTATCATTAGCTGTGTAAGCTTAGCAAAATCCTTCGCCAGCACTGAGCACAGAAGTCTCTTAAGAGTGTAAATCGTATAGGCATATAAATTGTTTCGACTGAGCCTAGGACAAAAAAAGCAAAGAAGAATATGCAGGTCCTGTAATAGGCTTTCACAGATCAAGGACACAAGGTACTAGGGTTGTGTGATATTTAGCAGGTCGAGAGTTTCAAGTTCCTTGGTGTCCACATCACCAACGAACTATCATGGTCCAAACATATCAAGACAGTCATGAAGAGGGCACGACAAAACCTTTTCCCCCTCAAGACACTGAAAATATTTGCATGGGTCCCCAGATCCTCAAAAGGTTCTACAGCTGCACCATCGAGATCATCCTGACCGGTTGCATCACCGCCTGGTATGGCAACTGCTCGGCATCTGACCGTAAGGCACTATAGAAGGTAGTGTGTACGGCCCAGTGCATCACTGGGGACAAGCTTCCTGCCATCCAGGACCTATATAATAGGCAGTGTCATAGGAAAGCCCACAGAATTATCAGAGGCTCCTCAACAGCTTCTATCCCCAAGCCATAAGACTGCTGAACAAGTCATAAAAATCGCCACCGGACAATTTACATTGACCCCCACACATTTTGTACACTGCTTCTACTCGCTGTTGTTTGTTACCTATGCATAGTCACTTCGCCCAGACCTACAATGGACAGATTACCTCAACTAGCCTGTACCACCGCACACTAACTCTGTACTAGAGTCCCCGGTTATATAGCCTTGTTATTGTTCCTCTTATTGTATTACTTTGTATTTTAGTCTACCTGGTAAATATTTTCTTCTTGAACTGCACTGTTGGTTAAGGGCTTGTAAGTAAGAATTTCACAGTGAAGTCTACACTTGTTGAATTCAGCGCATGTAACAAATAAAAACTACAATATGAAACTACGATATGATAAATATTGCGATACACGATAAATCATTTTTGCGCCGTTACTGACTAAATCATTCTAGACAGCCATATTCATGCTAACAGATACCTAGTCATTGCACTAAACGCCAGTTAGCATTGGCTCGTGAAACTACCTCCAACTTCCTTCATAATAGACAGACAAAATGGTTTCCATTAGTTCATCTGACTCAGGCAAAGTAGATAAAGGGCCTCATTGACAAAATCCTGAAAATATTTAAAGGGTATTTCCCATCTCTGTCACATAAAACCTCTCACATGAGAGGTGTGCTTTTGAATACTGGTGTTTACCCACTAATTGCATTTTGGAACATTTGCGGGTGTAGCCTATTGCTGCACATTGCTACGCATATAATGTGAAGAAATTGTTCAACATTCTAAAACATTAGAATCTCTTACATCAGCATCATTGTGTTTGAATTGTTTATTTTATTGTTTTTTTTACGTACAGTGTATGAATTTAGGATATATTGCCCCACAACTGTCCCAGAGTCTATCTGGAATATTTATTTCTCGCACAGAACAAGCTGACCAATAGAATGGGTAAACTTTTCTACTAATGGGAGATAGTAGATTGACATTAGCTAGTGATTTTACTGTTCGTTACTTGTTGGCTGAGGAAAATTAAATGTGGACAGATTTTGCCAGGTAGCCAAGCAGTTAAGAGAGTTGGGCCAGTATCCAAAAGGTAGTTGGTTCGAATCCCCGAGCCAACTGTGAAAAATCTGTTGATGTGCCCTTGAGCAAGGCACTTTTCACCCCCTTCTACTATTAATTTAACTAGGCAAGTCAGTTAAGAACTAATTCTCACTTACAATGGCAGCAAGGTAAAACCCTTAACCCTAATTGCTCCTGTGAATCTCCCTGGATAAGAGCGTCTGCTAAATGACTAATGTAAATGTAATCATCGTGCCCCTCGGAATTCAACAAGGACGCACGCCGTTGCATCCCCCTGTGAAAAGGACCAAATCACATGATGGGTATTGGCAAATAAGAATTTAGATATCTGACAAAGCCATGTAAGTGAGAGGTGCTATGGAGCACAGCGATTGGCAGCTGGGAGATGCAAATTAACATTATTATATCCAGCCCAAGGAAGCAACGAGCATTCATTTTTTGTGGGCCTTGTGGCCACACAAAGGAGCATGGCCGTCGATGCCGCCGGGAAATTTGAGGCCTGGCACATTTTTCCATTTATGTGTATCTGAACAAAATGTTTTGATTATTCTGGGCAAGCAGATTCATTAAACCACCACACACATACATTTATTTTACTGATCCATGTCTACAACAAATTTCTGCCCGAATTTTACACCATACGTTCAGTCGACATATAGCCTCTATTCAGCCTAGTTTATTGGGGAGAGGGAGCGACAGAGTTAGGCAGTGTATTGCCAGATTAATAAAAAATGAAAGTGTTGTGCTGCAGTAAACTCGCTCTCCATCCCGTGAGGTCTTTTGAAAACTCTGAACCAGTGCTGCATTCCCACATCCAGTGAGGGGCTCTTTAAAAATTCATTCATTTACAGCAAAAATAGATTAAAGAGCCCAGCTGAGCAAAACTCAAAATTTGGCTCCTGAATAACATTAATGATAAAACATCTCCCACAAGCACTGGGGGTTTCGCCTGAGGAAAAATGTGCTGGCTTTCTTTCACCTTACAGCACCTTGAGAATAATGTATTTTTAAATCATTACTAAAATAATGCGTTTCTAAATTGTAATTTCTAATTATGACTTTCCTTAGATTCAAAACAGCTGAGTAAAAACTGCACAAACTCATTCAAATCCATCCTAGAAACTGCCGTTTCCCATAATGCTCTGCCAATGTCAATCTATTCACCATTTGATATCAAGGCTTCAGAGCGTTCAAATGACAGCTGCCGAAGGCCCCCCAAAAACGCCTGGAACTGCAGTTACTGTAATTGTGCTGGCCAGCACTAAATTAGGTTCACTTAAGTGCAATTATCCCCCTCTGATCTTTCACATAAAGAGATGTCTTTAACATGGAGGAGTGGGCTTACACAATATGACTGCAAACAAGATTCAAATTTGAATCAGAGAGGCATTTCCATTACATGAATGGCTTCATAGCTAACCTGCATTCAAGTGATGCACAGCAATGCTAATGAAGACTGAGCTAGTCCCATCTCACAAACATCAAAACCAGGAGCACAGACTTCATACTGGATTAGAGCAGAACATGGGAGAGATTTCAAACAAACCATTCAGTCAGTTAGGCCTGAGCTTGTTCAGAGAGCCTGCCTCCATTCAACAATCACCATCATAGTAACAGAGGAGCATGTTTGTGCCCACCCAATCCACAGGGGAGAAGAGTCTTGTAGTAGAGGAACAACTGCAAAGCATGAGAAAAAAAATGAGCTAGTTTCAGGCAAACATGACTCTGGGATAAAATAGAAGCATAGGCCATGTGTTATATAAATATAAATATGTTTAATCAATAAGGACACTGCACCACCTTATTGCAAGTGGATTGAAGACCAACTGCCCTCTAAACTAGTAGTACTGCTGTCAGTCACCCATCACTAAAAGAATAGCCCAGCCTATGACATATAAGATTATGATGGCTTATATTTTGGTGTCTGACTGCTTGGTCTTGTCTGTGGATAGCCTACCTGTTGGGCTCAGTCTGTCCGATCCCAAGGCAGCATCAGACTGGTACGTTAAGCCTGCCTAGCCAGGGGCTTAACTACCACCAGCAGTCTGATATCTGCATCTCACGGACTTCCATTTGAATAATCACTTCCACAAGGGGAGAAATTAAAAAGCCTATCAGTGAGACAGGGCTAGGCACAGGGCCACAGCTGAATTTCAAATGAGCTGCTGGTATGTGAAAGGAGAGAGACCGGCTCTTAGGTCAGCTTTGTCAATATGGAGACTACTCAACTCTCTTTTAAATGGTGTCATTATCTTAAAGACCACAATGGGATATCACCATTTTATGAAATGTAAAACCTGTGAAATACAGTATTTACAGGTAGATAAGATGAATACCCTAAGCCACTGAACAAGCTCCACAAACGGCAGAAAAAGTTATTTTGTTTAATTCCAGAAAAATGTCAGAGCAGAGGTTTGTTGCAGCACTGTTAGGCACAGCTGGATAATGGATTCGCTTCACAAATGTCGCCTGAAACCTCAATCAACGCTGCACAAAGAAAATCTAAAAAATGTAGAAAAATGTAAATGCAGGTCTTCCACACAGGGCTCTGAAAAGACAGAAGGCAGCCTCAAGCATGATCCTTGTGAGTGTACATCTGAAGCACTATCCTAAACCATCAGCACACTGCATAGATATTCCCATCCCCGATCACAAGAAAACCTGCCAATGGAATCTTTCATTCAACAACAGTAAAGTGCTAAGTGGAATAACCCCTTTCAATGTTCTGGTATAATTTGTGGAATGCTTTGGCATTGTGGATTTAACAGCATGGTGCTTCCTTATGGTTTCCAGGCGAATTAAGTTGTGCCTCACCTCAAAATGCAGCACATCCTAATTTATAATTGTTTGTGTTTTTGTTCTACCTTATGTTATTTTTATTACGAAATTGATATTGATTACCGCGGTGTTGGGTTTAGAGCTTGCAAGAAAGGCATTTCACTGTACTTGTGCACGTGACATTAAAACATCCTTGGATGGAAATGGTGACAGACCGAACAAGCAGCTGCTGTGTCTCTACTTCCTCAACTATCGTTATGTCAATTTATCGCTGCTTGATTTTATTAAATATATACACTGCTCAAAAAAAATAAAGGGAACACTAAAATAACACATCCTAGATCTGAATGAATTAAATATTCTTACATACTTTTTTCTTTACATAGTTGAATGTGCTGACAACAAAATCACAAGAATGATCAATGGAAATCAAATGTATCAACCCATGGAGGTCTGGATTTGGAGTCACACTCAAAATTAAAGTGGAAAAACACACTACAGGCTGATCCAACTTCGATGTAATGTCCTTAAAACAAGTCAAAATGAGGCTCAGTAGTGTGTGTGGTCTCCACGTGCCTGTATGACCTCCCTACAACGCCTGGGCATGCTCCTGATGAGGTGGCGGATGGTCTCCTGAGGGATCTCCTCCCAGACCTGGACTAAAGCATCTACCAACTCCTGGACAGTCTGTGGTGCAACGTGGCGTTGGTGGATGGAGCGAAACATGATGTCCCAGATGTGCTCAATTGGATTCAGGTTTGGGGAACGGGCGGGCCAGTCATAGCATCAATGCCTTCCTCTTGCAGGAACTGCTGACAAACTCCAGCCACATGAGGTCTAGCATTGTCTTGCATTAGGAGGAACACAGGGCCAACCGCACCAGCATATGGTCTCACAAGGGGTCTGAGGACCTCGTCTCAGTACATAATGGCAGTCAGGCTACCTCTGGCAAGCACATGGAGGGCTGTGCGGCCCCCCAAAGAAATGCCAACCCACACCATGACTGACCCACCGCCAAACCGGTCATGCTGGAGGACGTTGCAGGCAGCAGAACGCTCCTCCTGCTCCTCCTTGCACAAAGGCGGAGGTAGCGGTCCTGCTGCTGGGTTGTTGCCCTCCTACGGCCTCCTCCACGTCTCCTGATGTACTGGCCTGTCTCCTGGTAGCGCCTCCATGCACTGGACACTACGCTGACAGACACAGCAAACCTTCTTGCCACAGCTCGCATTGATGTTCCATCCTGGATGAGCTGCACTACCTGAGCCACATGTGTGGGTTGTCGACTCCGTCTCATGCTACCACTAGAGTGAAAGCACCGCCAGCATTCAAAAGTGACCAAAACATCAGCTAGGAAGCATAGGAACTGAGAAGTGGTCACCACCTGCAGAACCACTCCTTTATTGGGGGTGTCTTGCTAAATGCATATATAAATAAAAAGATCAGGCCTACAATATTGTACTCAAAGGTGATATCCTTAAAATGACAAGTGGATAAATTGAATTACACAGGGCATCTAAGAGTGGTCTAATTTCGTGCAAATACAAACATTGTAGCCAATACTGTTCAAAATGGTCCAGCTCCATGGTCAAGAAATTTGAATAGATAAGGGATATGAAAATCTTCAATATTATAACGGTGAAGTCTTTGATGCACTGACTATTGGGCTAATTTCACAATGCTCAGAGAACGGTTCAGTGCTCACAGCCGCAACAATACTGCTGCACTCTCTCTCCCTCTACTATCCAGTCATCCAGAAACAACTCATTCACCATTCATGCATTTCTATCAAAGCACATCAAGTAAGAAATTCACATTTAAAAATTCTATATGCATGTTGTGTGCACCTAAATGGTAAATTGTGGATGACACCATCTAATAAATATCCTAAAAGCAGATTAAGCCACTTACCATCACTATGAAAACATATTACGTAACATCCTAAAAGCAGACCCATTCCTGTACTCAAGACTCAAACTGTGGACAGCATGTAAGGATTACGGAAAGGATAGTATAATATTGTTCCGAAAGAGAAATCGGGACCAATAAAGAACATGTTTCTATAGTAGGGAGAAGATGGGGTCTCTGACAGCCACCATACAATTACCGTGAGGGGGGGGGGGGGTGAATGAGCCCACTTCCCACAAAATAAGGTGAAAATTGAGCTGAATTTTACCTCCTGCCGAAAGGTATGACCATATTAGAAACATATTTCCACCAAATCACATTACAAAACAAATATACATTTATCACCGTTAGACAAAATACAGAAATGTGCAATCAAAGCAGCAAGATTTGTGATCAGTTACCAAGAAAACAGAGCAACCAGTGGAGCACAAACAAGACTGTCAATTAGGGCTGTCTTGACAACAAAACAAAACCTTTGTCGCCCGAGAGTAATCTGTTCTTTCGACCAATCAATTGGTCAAAATTTTGAAACAGATAATTTTCCATATATTGACACACCCAATGTTTGAATAAAATCAACAACATGTATGCTACTGAGCTTATCTGATGCTTTAAGCACTGATCTAAAATGAAGACATTTCTAAAGAGGGAGCCAGAGATCAATATAGCCTAACCAGAAGAAAAAAATAAAAAAATCCTGACTCCCCACTGCTGCTGGCCTTTGCAGATCCTGTGTTATGCTCCTGAAGTTGCCGGTAATAGGCTACAGCACCGGTCAGCAACCTTTTCCACTTGGAGTGCCAAGTTATCAGACCAGTTCTACTGATCTGCGTGCCAGTTATGATTTTCACATGCACATTTTTGTGGAACAGATTAATTTAATTTATAGTAAAGTCTTCATATCTCAGAATCAGTGTCAGGTGGTTAATCAAAATTCTAAATGAAAATACAAATATAAAAACGTATTGCTATTGCAAAGGTTAAAGATAAAAAAGGTTAAATAAATAAAAAAATGCCAATATGAAAAAACTGCCTACGTAAAGCCAACAAATAAAAACATTGCAGCCTGCAGGTAGAAAATATCCTGGCTACACAAGGCCTGTCTGCTGGGAACTTGAAACATTGTATCAACTATTGTATTAACTTGAAGCTTGTGCTAGCAAGCTTGCTACATTGTATAAAATATTCTGAGTTTCCAGTGCCAATGAGCTCTGGACAGACAGGCCATTTTGCACAACGGCTAAGTAATCAGGCAGGCCCACTTTAAGAAGTTTCCACTGGATCAGAGCATTACTTTTTTTCCCCCTTTCATGCCGAGGTGTAATCAAAAAGAGAGAGCGGGAAAGATTTTTAAATTAAGCTACGTTGAGGAACTATTGTCATTCTCCATGGATTTAAAAATAGACCAAGAAAAACATTACTTGAGAAGCTCCACAGTGATGTTGAGTTATAGCATCAGATCCCCAAATGGGCACACTTATAGGGCTACACTTGCCCTACTTTTACATGCGTAATCAGGTCCGTGTCCTTACTCAAAATTGACAGGAGCGCTCCAAACAAAAGACAATTAATTGACAACTGGTAAATGGAATAAAATATACCAAAACCAGCGTAGCCTAGGTTGTGCTCTCTGCAAACAACGTGTCCACTTCTACAACGGCATCAATTAGACTAATAATAATAAATTGAATGCATTAACAGGAATTACAGTAACCAAACCATCATTGCAGGAGAGAAATGGTAATTAATAGTAAATGTACTACTGGTGATACTAGTGTGCCACCCCCGCGGTCTCCACAATGGATTAGTCCACTCAGACAGGCGTGAATCAGACATGTCTCGTGACATTTTTTTTTTACATCTATTTTAAACTGCACGAATAAAAATCTTGGTCGACCAACAGCCTATCAACCAAACAATCAACCAGTGGACTAAATGGGGTCAGCCCTATGCTAAATACAACCAATAGATCCGTTTACTTATCTTCATACAATAACTATTTACACATTGTTACAAACACATAGCTGATAATATAATATTTGAAATGTCTATCCTTTTGAAACAATGGGTGGTTCTCAAAAAAGCTTACTACTGTGCTCCGAGCATGCAAATTGGATTAAGGTAGGGTCTGAGTACGAGTCTAAACCAAAGTACGCGAAACAGATCATGGAGGGCATTTCTCGAATGCATACTCCGTTTGTACATATTTTGATTCATGCATTGATGCAAGCCTCAGTGGAAAGTATGTAAAGAAATGACGCACCCATGTAAGAAAAAAATTATGCAACATTTCTTGAAATCAGTGTCGGACATTTGAGCTGAAGCTAGAGAAAATACACTAACTTTAGAATGAAATGTTGCCTATTCACATCTCATATGTTGTTACCTTACTACAATATTTTATCTTGATACATTAATAAATACATGTTGTGTTAATTTTGTAATGTTTACCTGCCTGCGTACTGTGGATAGCAAGCCCATAAGTCAATAGGGCTAACTGGATAGCTACTAGTACTGTTAGCTAGCAAGATAGCCACAAATAATTGTTAGTTAGCTATCCACATGTTGTTTTGTCTGTTGTTGCCATTGTCCTGGCTGGAAGAAGGGTCAGTAAATGGGGAGGTGAAGCGTGAGGTAACACAGTAGGGGGAGTACGAGTGCATCTCAAATGTATTGCTTTACGTGTTCTCCACACTCTCGTCCTCAAGAGAACGTGGTTGAAGAATGCACTCGGAGCATGAGTGTGTGGTGCACGGCAGTGTGCATATTGAGAAACACTCCTTTACGATTACAATGTTCACTGTACATTGTCATCTGTACATTGTCATGTTTTTTGTTCCTCACTTTTGTTCATTTCACTTGTTTTGGCAATGTAAACATATGTTTCCCATACAAATAAAGCCCACATCAATTTAATTGAGAGAGCGCACAGACAGACAGATTAATGGTAAATGGTAATCCCATTTCCACTACTACTATTAATACCTTATTGCTGTTGGTCCCACCATTTTTTCAATGCAAGTAATTTAACTTGCCATGTCAATAAAGTCTACTGAATTGAGAGAGAACTTTGAGGTCACATTGCATGATGTTCGTCTCATCATACACATTTGAAAAGCCCTCCCCATTACTGTTCAGCAAAACAACTGTACTTCGGGAAATTGGACACTGACTAAAATAACCATTTAAAAAAAAACAAAGTCTAATGGAATCAAAGGCTTACTCAATACTGAAATGTTCATCCCTAACTATAACATCTTCCAAAAAGAAAGAACTGTCAAAAAGGGGCGGAGTTGCAATCTACGGCAGAGGTAGCCTTCAGAGTTGTCATACTTTCCATGTCTGTGCCCAAACAATTCACGTTCAATTCACGCTTCTACGTTTAAAAATTCACCTTTCCAGAAACAAGTCTCTCACCTTTGCCGCTTGTTATAGAGCCCCTTCAGCCCCCAGCTGTGCCCTGGACACCATATTTGAATTGATTGCCCCTCATCCATCTTCAGAGTTCGTACCGTTAGGTGACCTAAACTGGGATATGCTTAAAACCCCGGCCGTCCTACAAATAAACTATATGCCCTCAATCTCACTCAAATTATTAAGGAACCTACCAGGTACAATCCGTAACCATGGGCACCCTCTTAGATATCATCCTGACCAAGTCACCCTCTAAATACACCTCTGCCGTCTACAACCAGGAAATCAGCAATCACTGACTGCATGCGTAATGGGACTGCATTCAAACGACCACCACTCATCACTGTCAAACACTGCCTAAAACATTTCAGCGAGCAGGCCTTTCTAATCGACCTGGCCCGGGTATCCTGGAAGGATATTGACCTCATTCTGTCAGTAGAGGATGCCTGGTTGCTCTTTAAAAGTGCTTTCCTCGCCATCTTAAATAAGCATGCCCTATTCAAAAAATGTAGAACTAAGAACAGACATAGCCCTTGGTTCACCCCAGACTTGACTGCCCTTGAACAGCACAAAAACAACCTATGGCATTCCGCATTAGCATTGAATAGCCAGCGCTATGCAACTTATTAGGGAAGTCAAGAACCAATATACTCAGTCAGTTAGGAAAGCCGAGGCTAGCTTTTTCAAACAGAACTTTGCAAAAATGTTTTGGGACACTAAAGTCCATGGAGAATAAAAGCACCTCCTCCCAGCTGCCCACTGCACTGAGGCTAGGAAACACTGTCACCACCGATAAATCTACAACAATTTCCATAAGCATTTTCCACCTGGCTACTCCTACCAACAGTTCAGCACCTCCTGCAGCAACTTTCCCAAGCCCCACCTCCCCCACTATGCAATCTGGTTTCCGAGCTGGCCATGGATGCACCTCAGCCATGCTCAAGGTCCTAAACGATATCATAACCGCCACCGATAAAAGACAGTACTGTGCAGCCGTCTTCATCGACCTGGCCAAGGCTTTTGACTGTCAATCACTGCATTCTTATCGGCAGACTCAACAGCCTTGGTTTCTCTAATGACTGCGTCGTCTGGTTCACCAACTACTTCTCAGATAGAGTTCAGTGTGTCAAATCGGAGTGCCTGTGGTCCGGACCTCTGTCAGTCCCTATGGGGGTGCCACAGGGTTCAATTCTTGGGCCGACTTTTCTCTCAAAACACACACACACACAATGTTGTTGCTGCTGGTGATTCTCTGATCCACCTCTACTCAGACGACACCATTCTGTATACATCTGGCCCATCTTTGGACACTTAACAAACCTCCAAACGAGCTTCAATTACATAGAACAATCCATCCTTGGCCTCAAACTGCTTCAAAATGCATGCTCTTCAACAACCACAACCGCCCGCCCGACTAGCATCACTACTCTGGACGGTTCTGACTTAGAATAAGTGGACAACTACAAATACCTAGGTGTCTGGCTAGACTGTAAACTCTCCTTCCAGACTCACATTAAGCATCTCCAATCCAAAATTAAATCTAGAATTGGCTTCCTATTTCACAACAAAGCCCCCTTCACTCATACTGCCAAACATACCCTCGTAAAACTGACTATACTACTGATCCTTGACTACAGCGATGTCATTTACAAAATAGCCTCCAACACTGTACTCAGGAAACTGGATGTAGTCTATCACAGTGCCATCTGTTTTGTCACCAAAGCCCCTTATACTACCCACCACTGTGACCTGTATGCTCTTGTTGGCTGGCCCTCACTACATAATCATCACCAAACCCACTGGTTCCAGGTCATCTATAAGTCTTTGCGAGGTAAACCCCTGTCGTATCTCAGCTCACTGGTCACCATAGCAACACCCACCTATAGCACATGCTCCAGCAGGCATATTTCACTGGTCATCCCCAAAGCCAACACCTCTTTGGCCACCTCTCCTTCCAGTTCTCTGCTGCCAATGACTGGAACGAAGTGCAAAAAAAAACCATATATCTCCCTCACTAACTTTAAGCATCAGCTGTCAGAGCAGCTTACCGATCGATCACTGTACATGTACACAGCCAATCTGTAAATAGCACACCTCACCCCCATTCTGTTATTTATCCTCTTGCACCCCTGTATATCTGCACATCTATCACTCCAGTGTTAATGCTACATCTTTTATTATTTCACCACTATGGCCTATTTATTGCCTTACCTCCCTACTCTTCTACATTTGGACACACTGTACATAGATTTTTCTATTGTGTTATTGACTATACGTTTGTTTATGTGTAACTCTGTTGTTTGTCACACTGCTTTGCTTTATCTTGGCACGGTCGCAGTTGTAAATGAGAGCTTGTTCTCAACTGGCCTACCTGGTTATAAGGTGAAATAAAATAAATTACTCAAGTCATTATTGAAAACAGAAAAACTTGAACAGCAGTTTCAGGGCTGCATGTGCATGAAGACAGCACTGTAGCTGCTATTTAAAGAATGGCTGATTAAGACAAGCCAGACCTGATCTCTTTTTGTGGGATTAAGTTTCCAAAATTGTGCAAATAAAATACTAGAACCTGAATCAACACAGCCTTGCCCTCAAGTGCTTTCGTGGTTCTTAGTAGCCAAACTTGCCAGTGACAATTTGCCAATGCATTCGTTTTTTTATTAGACATCCAATTGGATTGTTTTATACTAGCTTCCATCGTTATATGGGGGAATCCCACAGACTACGAACCGCATTCTAACAGCTAATGAGGTGTGAGGGACCAAGTTGACCAACCAGTCAAGCTAACGACAGAGCGTGTGACAGTTTGGACTAACCTGAAAATTCCCAAATTAGCTAACGTTTGCCACTTAACGTTACAGTAGCAAGGATAAACAGCTGGCTAACATTATAGCTAGCAACACACCATGTAAAAAGAGGTTCGGTTCTCTTTACAACATGACTTGGTAGCTAGCTAACTGGCTAATTGACGATATGGAAGACGAATGCTAGCTGTCAAAGTTGCTCAGTTATCAATGGTGCTCGTAAGCTAACGTTCGCTAGATAGCTAGCTGTCAAGTTAGAGAGTTATAGCTAACTAACGTAGCTAAAATGATTAACCATGCTATCATGTTAGTTAATTGGCAACGAGCTACCTGGATCGTTACTAATGATGCCCCCATAGGCTCCGTCCCAGCAAAAAGATAACTGACAAGAGGCCCTGATTTCTGAACTCAATCCCCAGAACTTCAGTGCAGCTCACTTCCCCATGAAAGTCGTCCATTTCACGGGCCTCAGTTCAACTTCCATTCCCATGTTCTTACAGCTCACTTACCCTGGGTATATGTGGTCGTTGCCTTTGTCCAGGGAAGTGTTGAAGTAACTGCCCACTCCTCTTCCAACTGATCTTCAACAAGAAAGTCCCTCAGGTGCCTATTCTCTTGGCGTTTGTCCTAGATTAGACCCGTTGTGCCCTCACTGATGTGCCCGTGGCGTCCCTCTTCGGCTTCTCCGCCTTTTCCCTTTCTCTCGACAACCAACATCCGGGACTCTGTCGTTTGCAACACAAAAATACCCGGAACTACTTCCAACACAATTCAAGAACGATGCAGATTGCAAACTGCACTGGCTGTATTACTGCACTCTACGATGTACACAGCCACAAAAACTAGTCCCCTCCCTGCCGTCTCTCTCCCTCTGCCTCTGCTACAACTACTTAATAAAACGAAAACAATAATAGTATTAAAACACATATTTACTCAGAATCATTATAACAAAAAAATAAAAAATAAAATTAATGTGTTTTTAGCTATTAATAATCTTACTACAGGAGTTATGACAGTACTACTAAAGGTAATATTTAATTGCAAAAAATGATTAATTTGACTACTATCCTTGACTTCAGATTATACTGTTGTTAGCAGCATCTAGTCTTCTACACGGAGCACTATCTTAGTAATGTTCATGTTATAAGACATATTGACATTTTTGGTTAATTCATACTTTGCTGGAATCAAAAATGTCTGATCACTATTAGTACAGTATATACAGTGTTTCAGCTTCCTCATACAGTTTTCAGTTGGAAAACAGAGCCTCCAGTGGGTACTCATTGAAAATGCTTCACTTGAGCTGCAAACAGGTTGCCAATCATATTTCCCATCACAAATATGTGATGGGAATAAGCAAATGATCTACAATTACATTGTGTGTTGAATGTAGCTATAGCCAAATACGGAGACATAGATACCACGCTGTCAATACAGTAGCTGGTCACTGTGTTATTGTGCAGTTGCCATTTGTATCACTTCAGGTTAATGTGTAGACTCTTTGTATGTAATCAGACTAAATCAAATAACATTTTATTTGTCACATGCGGCGAATACAACAGGTGAAGACTTTACGATGCTTACTTACAAGCCCTTTCCCAACAATGTAGTGTTAAGTAAGAAAAATGTGCAAAAAAATGAAAAGGGAATAGTAACACAAAATAACAATAATGAGACTATACACACAAGGAGTACCGGTACCTTGTCAATACGCAGTGGTAGGAGGTATTTGAGGTAATTTAGATATTATGTACACTATCATTAAAAAGTTTGGCTTGGGGGTAGAAGCTGTTTAGAAGCCTCTTGGACCTACACTACCGTTCAAAAGTTTAGAGTCACTTAGAAATGTCCTTGTTTATTAAAGAAAAGCACATCTTTTGTTCTTTAAAATAACATCAAATTGATCAGAAAAACAGTGTAGACATTGTTAATGTCGTAAATGACTATTGTAACTGGAAACGGCAGATTTTCTATGGAATATCTACATAGGCGTACAGAGGCCCATTATCAGCAACCATCACTCCTGTCTTCCAATGGCACGTTGTGTTAGCTAATCGAAGTTGATCAAGGCTAATTGATCATTAGAAAACAATTTTGCAATTATGTTAGCACAGCTGAAACCTGTTGTTCTGATTAAAGAAGCAATAAGTTGTTCTGATTAAAGAAGCAATAAAACTGTCCTTCTTTAGACTAGTTGAGTATCTGGAGCATCAGCATTTGTGGATTCGAGTGCAAGCTCAAAATGGCCAGAAACAAATAACTTTCTTCTGAAACTCATCAGTCTATTCTTGTTCTGAGAAATGAAGGCTATTCCATGAGAGTCATTGCCAAGAAACTGAATATCTTGTACAAAGCTGTGTACTACTCCCTTCACAGAACAGTGCAAACTGGCTCTAACAAGAATAGAAAGAGGAGTGGGAGGCCCCGGTCCACAACTGAGCAAGAGGACAAGTACATTCGAGTGTCTAGTTTGAGAAACAGACACCTCACAAGTCCTCAACTGGCAGCTTCATGAAATAGTACCCGCAAAACACCAGTCTCAATGTCAAAGGTGAAGAGGTGACTCCAGGATGCTGGCCTTCTAGGCAGAGTTCCTCTGTCCAGTGTCTGTGTTCTTTCGGCCATCTTAATCTTTTATTTTTATTGGCCAGTCTGAGATATGGCTTTGTCTTTGCAACTCTGCCTAGAAGGCCAGCATCCCGGAGTCGCCTCTTCACTGTTGAAGTTGAGACGACTGTTTTGTGGGTACTATTTAATGAAAACATTTTAATTAGCCTTTTAAAATGATAAACTTGGATTTGTTAACACTCCATTGGAACACAGGAGTGATAGTTGCTAACAATGGGCCTATGTAGATATTCCATTAAAAATATTGCCATTTCCAGCTACAATAGTAATTTACAACATTAACAATATCTACACTGTATTTATGATCAATTTGATGTTATTTTAATGGGGAACAAAGAAAGAAAAAAATATACATTTAAGTGACCGCAAACTTTTGAACAGTAGTGTACATGTAGGTAGGGGTAAAAGTGACTAGAAAATCAGGATAGATCATAAGCAGAGTATCGGCAGCGTTTGTGAAGAGTGTGTGTGTGTGTTGGAATGTCAGTGTTGTACGTGTGAGTGTGTGGGTAGAGTCCAGTGAGTGTGCATAAAGCCGGTACAAGAGAGTCAGTCCAAATAAAAAGTGGTCAATGCAAATAGTCTGGGTAGCCATTTGCTTAACTGTTCAGCAGTCTTATGGCTTGGGAGTAAAAGCTGTTCAAGTGCTTTTTGGTCCTAGACATGGCGCTCCGGTACCGCTCGCTGTGCGGTAGCAGAGACAAAGTTCTAGGACTTGTGTGGTTGGAGTCTTTGACCATTTTTTTGGCCTTCCTCTGACACCGCCTGGTATAGAGGTCTTGGATGGCAGGGAGCTCGGCCCCAGTGATGTACTGGGCTGTACGCAATACCCTCTGTATCGCCTTACGATGCCAAGAAGTTGCCATACCAAACAGTGATGTAGCCCGTCAAGAAGCTCTCAATGGTGCAGCTGTTGAACCTTTTGAGGGCCCATGCCAATTCTCTCAGGCCTTTGATTTAACTGTGCCCCTGTTCTCACCTGGGTTTGTGTGTGCTATATGAAAGAGGAGTACAGTCTCTGCCAAGAGATGTGGACTTGTAGGAAGTGCACTTGTCCTGTCGCTGGTTGAAGCCTAGCTCCAGCTGTTCCCCCTCAATCACTTCATTGCTGGCAGTGGTGGGGTAATTCTGCAGTCTCTCAGGCTTTTGTCTGATGTTTGCCTTACTGGTGTGGTCTTCTACTGAGGCTTACTATGGCCTGTGCCAAAAGGTCCTTAATGGCACAGGGGGACGTTTGCTTGCCCTGTAGGTACAGTATCTAGATAAAGATAGCTCAATCACTGCATAGGTTATTATTATATCTGCCAAAATTGTTTAAGTGTGATAACTGACACACAATGTATAGGCTAGCAACAACATTTATTTGTAAGGAAAAGTCTTCTGACAATTCAACTTCCACGACGATAGGTGGCGACATAGTTCTGAGTTGTTTAAATTGCAATGGAATAGATAATAGAAGACGTCACGCCAGACAACATCAGGAAGTCGACCACTACTTCTCAATCATCAGTGACTTTCTTTCGATGTCTTTAAAAGTAAGTAATGTTTCTATTAATAAGATTCATTGAAATATTAAGCTAATTCACTGACAACTGCAACACGAGCCGAATGATCTTAAGTGCGTTCCCCATGCCAATGAACATCCTAGTAACAACGAATGTGAACCGCATTCCAGTGCACAATTTGCATGGCTAACGTTAGCAGCTGTAAAGTGTAGTTTGAAGTTGTAGCTAGTAGACAAAAGTGAGTCTAACATAATTATCCCATATGCCAACCAGTCAAATAATCAACTCGTGACTACTATTCGTCCCCTCAAAAGTTTAAGGGTCACAATTATCCTATTCCTACCAGAACGTTTAAAAGTAACTCTGAAAACAATGTCTCCGCTCCTCCCACACCTTACTCCGACATTTGTCCCACAAATTACAATTACACACTGCGTAGGTTTTACATACTTTTTCAATGTCATTTTTGTTTTGTAGATTTGTCTCCCTGGCTTGACCAGGCATTGCAGAACCCTGGACCCTCACTGTAGATGGGAAGCTGTCTGACGAGTTTTCCCTTCCATTCCATGTAGAGGAAGTCAAAAGGTAGATGACAGCTTTTGCTGAGCAGGATGGTGCTGATCACCTCAGGTCCCCCTGGAGTCTTGCACCATCCGCTTCCTGGATAACTTCAGCCGTGGCCAGCACGGAGCCTCTTCGGCAGAGTACTTACTAGAGTCCGGCTACGCTGTGATCTTCCTGCACAGACACCGCTCCTTATATCCCTTCACTCTGGGATTAATCTGCTGGACAATAGAGGGTTCTGGCTGTGGCCAAGTCATGGTCAACCAGCAGGCACTTCCCAACATTGGCAAAGTCCTGATGCGTTACCAGGCGGTAAAAGAGGCACGGCTTCTTCTGCCTGTGGAGTTCAGCACCCTGTCTGAGTACCTGCACCACCTCAAAGCTGCAGCACAGGCACTCAGGCCCATAGGTAGGTACTAACACTCAACTAGAAGTAGTAGCAGGGCTTATCGGGGTGTACAGTACATGCATGTGCTGGTATATTAAACATGCACTCGGTGTTCACTCCCCTCTCAGGGTCTACGGCCATGTTTTATTTGGCTGCAGCAGTGTCAGATTTTTACATTCCAGCATCAGAAATGCCAGAGCACAAAATCCAGTCCTCCAATGGACCACTTCAGGTGAGTAAAGAAAGCCATCAAATACAAAAGCACATGCTCATTGATCCACTGTAAGCCAAGCCTCTTCTGTCCTATAGATCAGTATGAAGATGGTCCCCAAGATGTTGTCGCCGCTGGTGGACTGGGCTCCACAGGCATTTGCTTCAAGCTGGAGATGGACCCGTCCATCCTGCTGGACAGAGCTCGGCGGGCACTGGACAACAGGCTGTGGTGGCCAGCGTACTGGACACCAGACGAGGTTATGTAGTGGTGGTGACCCCTTACACTCAGGCCAAGCTAGTACTTACGGATGAGGAAGCAAGCAGAGATGTGGAGATCGAGGACAGTATTGTCAGTAACCTGACCAGAGCTCACAGCCAAATCATAACCCAACAAGACTGAGACCCCAGAGGTGTTTTCATTAGTTGCAATGGAAACTTCACTCCAAACAGAAAACGTTATGCAACAAAAACAGGTTACAACTGGACAAATTCATGGACGTCCCTCCCTGTTTGATATGTTTGCTTCCTAGAGTAAGATCGCTTCTCACAGAATCTGACTAATGAATACACTCCAGTAAACTGTGCTGCTTACTGGGAGGGCTGGCTTTGGTGGTCCGATGAAACACAGTAACGTGTCGTACAAGTCCCTGGGGCAGGGCACTAGCTCTACTTTCTTCTGAAATCTTAATTCATGCTTGTCTAGTTTGGATCTTCATTTTATCTTGCAGGGCTTTCACCGTCCTAGATCAGACATTCATGTGCATGCATATGTAGGTTTCAGTACACACTCTGCCTTTAAAATCTAATATTTACATAATCACAGCAAAACAATCCTTGATCACCTTAACTTTAAGTATCATACTCATGTCACAAGGCAGATTACAACATATTGGTTGTGGAATGATAATGCCAACCAATGAATTGACTTAACCTCATAGCAGTTTGTCAGAGTAATATCACAGACAGAGTACATCAGTAAAGTAACAGACTCGGAACATTAAACTTTAACTGTATGTTGATATTTTATGTGCTGGACAAATCACAAATCTACTCCACAGAGGGAACAGTCTTCCTTGAAGGCATGACACCCCATACAGCTAGCTATCAGTGATTGTGTAATTTACTTGCAAATGTGTGGAAACGGTTTGGTTGGTTATTTGAGTTTGACACTAAGTCCAGCACGAATACCAGACAGCTCTCCACTATCTTGTCTCCTCACAACAGACTTCATGAACCTGGAATACATTCAAGATTTTAATGTAGGTTTTTTTCAAAAATACACTTGGAATTCAATTTGATCCATAATTGACACTAGTTAAATTATACAAGTTGTCAATTTTGCTATCAAATACAGTATATCATATCAGCATACACACTACAAAGCAGGATCAAGGAGTTAGCCAGATAAATTGCCTCTATTCTGAACTAATAAATAACCAAGCTTGAAATGGGCTATGGTCTAATTAACTCAACCTAAGTTTATTTTTCTAAATGATTCAGAAAATCAACAGTTGTTTCTGGTTGTTAATCAAAGTAAGCTGGCTAACTCATTGGTTCTGCTTTGTAGTATACCCCTCAGAGGTCCTGAAAGATGTGCCTGCAGGAGGTGTAAGTAATGCCTGCAAAACACTATCATACATAGGATTTGTATACATTTTATACACTGCAACTTCAAGTTTCAAATGTTGTCTACAAACTTGTCCCGTTATGCGGATCTTGGCTAGTCTGAAATTCTCTCTGTTTGACTCTGCGATTGCGGTCAGTCTTCTTCCTCTTTGGTGTAAACCCTTGGTTCTTGGCCATTAGCGGAAAGGATCGAGCAGCATGTACAAATTAGACAAAAGTTTTAAACCGGGAAGGGAATACTCTAACATATAAAGTACTAGAATAATCTGATGAAGGTCATGATTTGAAGTACTGGGTGAAAATGTTTTCTTAATATTGTGCTTTGTACAATGAGTATGGAAACAAATATTGTACATGAAGGCTAAGCTGTACAATAAATAATTACTGCTGTATACTTGTGTGTAACTAATTTCTACATGTTTAAAGGATAATACTCAAGAGGGTGAGACACTGTACCTGGTGGGTAATGCTTCTCTTGGTATCTGGATCCAACTCCTCTTCATCTGCAACGAAGAAATAGACCTCCCATCAAGCCTTGCCCATCTCATTCCTACTCTGAACTTGAGTAAATGTACCTGGTAACACTCACCCTTCACCTCAGCCTGTAGGTCCTATTCAGTTTCAGCCTCTCCATTCCTCTGTAGAAGTGCAGGGCAGCCTCTTCATCCAAGTCAGAGTATGATGGTTCAGCCCCAGCCTCTTCAGACATCTGACAACATAGGGACCAATCCAGCTTAGATGTAGACTCAGCAAACTTACATTGCCACGAGCAGCACTTCAGATATTGCGATGAGTGTGATATCCCTCTCACACAGTATCTGCGCATGGGTCTGCTGCGCATGGGTCTGCGTGGTAGCAATAGGACCAAAACAGCTGAGAAGTTTAGCCGCACGTAGATGCACAAAGTAAGCATGGAAGCATCATATTGCTGAGTGTACCTTTAAAGGGATACTTTGGGATTTTGGCAATGAGACCATTTATCTACTTCCCCAGAGTCAAATTAAATCATAGATGGCATTTTTATGTCTCAGTGTACAGTATGAAGGAAGTTAGGTGGTTCCATGAGCCACTGCTAACAAGCATAAGCACAATGAAGTCCGTGGGTATCTACTAGCACACTAACAGATACTCAGACTTCCAGTCATTGTGCTAACACTAGTTAGCAACTTCACTCAAACTGCACTCAGACACAAAAATGGTAAACATGAGTTCATCTGACTGAAGTAGATAAAGGGCCTCATTGCCAAAATCCTGAAGTATGCAAACATCACCCAATGGATGAACATCATACTCATTTCTCACCTTGTTGTTGGTGATCTGCTTGCTACTCCCTGGCTTCATAGCAGCCATCTCATTCTGGCCTGCAGAGAGCAGCTGTGGGGCAAGCCAAGCATCTACCTCACCCATGTCATTTATCAGCTGCAGGGACAGTCAGAGGACCCAATTATTATAGGACACAATCTGATTCATACTAACTATATGACAAGCACTGTATAAGTTGACTACATTCCATGTATATACACTCAACTGCCAGTTTTAGGTACACCACCCTGTTCACAAAAATGATTTGCTCCTACAGACAGTGAGTCACATGGCCGTGGATTGCTATACAAAGCAGGCAGACAGGCATCGAAGCATTCAGTTACTGTTCGAATGAACGTTAAAATGGGCAAAACGAGTGACGGAAGCAACTTTGAGCGTGGTATGATCGTCTGTATCTCAGAAACGGCCAGCCTTCGGGGGATTTTCACACACAAGTGTCTAGGGTTTACAGAGAATGGTGCAGCAAACACAAAAACGGCAGTCCAGTGTGTGTGAAAACAGCTCGCTGATGAGAGGTCGAAGGAGAATGGCAAGAATCGTACAGGCTGGTGGCGGTAGTGTGGGAAATATTTTCCTGGCACACGTTAGGTCCCTTGATACTAATTGAACATGTTTCCATGCCCCTGATAATTCAGGCTGTTCTGGAGGCACCGCTTGGTCCGGCCCAGTACTAGATGGGTGTATCTAATAAACTGGCCACAGTATTTATATTTCAGTCTATGGCATTGCTTGTTCTGATATAATACGAATCTGGATTATGTGTATAGTTTTTTTTATTGCTAGGTATTCCTGGACTGCTGGAGCTAGAAACACTGCACCTACAAATCTGTGTATGCGACCAAGAAACATTGATATAGGCCTAAACATTTTATCAATCATAAGCAAAATGACAATGCATCTACTCACATTCCTGTAAATCAGCAGTCTTTCAATCACTGGGTGGTTGTGTGCAGGAATATGCTTTGCTTTCAGGATGAGGTAGAAACTGATGTTTGTGCAGTGACTCAGGAGAGAAACAATAAGTGAGTCCATTCTCAATGGCATTGTTTATGCAATTTATGTTACAAATAAAATATATACTTAATTTAGATAAAGCTGCTGTTTGGTCTTGAGGTAGTTGGCACCCTTTCCCGGTGGGATGCGTCCATCATTGACCATTTCCAAAAGGGCCTGTAGCTCGTCGTTCAGCTCTGCCAAGTGCACAAAACACCATCGGCAAACAGTACGACATTACCACTCAACACCATTAGTAACTGTAACACCAACATACTGTAACTCTTGTTACAGGTTCAACAACATTGTGGTTTACACTGTCAGTTTCTTTTTCTGCCGCACATACAGTAGTAGTGATGTTGTGTTTATCATACCTTGGACTTCAAGTCCTGAATGAGCTCCGATTAGCTCTGGTGATTCCTTCCTCAGCAGCTAATTCTCTCCTTCTGGGACATCTGCTTCAGGTCCTTAACAATCCTCTTCACACCATTCTCTACAGCAAACTTAGTGTCTGTCTCTCTGTCTCGGTCTGAGGACAACAGTGAAATGCTGTTTCTTGCTTTGATAGAGCTAGAGGCTCAAGTATGTACAATTGAAGTCGGAGGTTTACATACACTTAGGTTGGAGTCATTAAACTCGTTTTTCAACCACTCCACAAATTTCTTGTTAACAAACTATAGGTTAGGCAAGTCGGTTAGGACATCTACTTTGTGCATGACACAAGTAATTTTTCCAACAATTGTTTACAGACAGATTATTTCACTGTATCACAATTCCAGTGGGTCAGAAGTTTACATACACTAAGTTGACTGTACCTTTAAACAGCTTGGAAAATTCCAGAAAATGTCATGGCTTTACAAGCTTCTGATAAATGATGTCAATTAGCCACAGTCAATTGGAGGTGTACCTGTGGATGTATTTCAAGGCCTACCTTCAAACTCAGTGCCTATTTGCTTGACATCCTGGGAACATCAAAAGAAATCAGCCAAGACCTCAGAAAAATAAGTCTAGTTCATCCTTGGGAGTAATTTCCAAACACCTGAAGGTACCACGTTCATCTGTACAAACAATAGTACGCAAGTATAAACACCATGGAACCACGCAGCCGTCATACCGCTCAGGAAGGAGACGAATTCTGTCTCCTAGTGATGAACGTACTTTGGTGCAAAAAATTTGAATCAATCCCAGAACAACGGCAAAGAACCCTGTGAAGAAGCTGGAAGAAACAGGTACAAAAATAGTTATATCCACAGTAAAATGAATCCTATATCGACATAACCTGAAAGGTTGCTCAGCAAGGAAGAAGCCACTGCTCCAAAACCGCCATTTAAAAAAGCCAGACTACGGTTTGCAACTGCACATGGGGACAAAGATCGTACTTTTTGGAGAAATGTTCTCTGGTCCGATGAGACAAAAATACAACTGTTTTGCCATAATGACCATCGTTATGTTTAGAGGAAAAAGGGGGATGCTTGCAAGCCAAAGAACACCATCCCAACCTTGAGGCAAGGGGGTGGCAGCATCATGTTGTGGGGGTGCTTTGCTGCAGGAGGGACTGGTGCACTTCACAAAATAGACGGCATCATGATGAAGAAAAATTATGTGGATATATTCAAGCAACATCTCAAGACATCAGTTAAAGTTAAAGCTTGGTCGCAAATGGGTCTTCCAAATGGACAATGACCCCAAGCATACTTCCAAAGTTGTGGCAAAATGGCTCAAGGACAACAAAGTCAAGGTAAAATTCACCCAAATTATTGTGGGAAGCTTGTGGAAGGCAACCCGACATGTTTTACCCAAGTTAAACAATTTAAAGGCAATAATACCAAATACTAATTGGGTGTATGTAAACTTCTGACCCACTGGGAATGTGATGAAAGAAATAAAAGCTGAAATAAATCACTCCACTATTATTCTGACATTTCACTTTCTTAAAATAAAGTGGTGATCTTAACTGACCTAAAACAGGGAATTTTTACTAGGATTAAATGTCAGGAATTGTGAAAAACTGAGTTGAATTGTATTTGGCTAAGGTGTATATAAACTTCAGACTTCAACTGTATACTTACAGTAATTGCTGATAATGTATACCTGAAGAAGGTTTAGATCATAGTCCTCCTCACTAAGATAGACAGCCAATTGTCTCTGAATATTCCTAGCTTCTTCATCCTCTGCCTCCACTTCTTGCTGAGATTTTCCCTCTACAACAACAAAGTAGTTTAGTGGTTTCAAGGAAACAGCCTTCGTCTATGACCTCTATACCAGACTATGACATCTATTCTCCAGACAGGTTCAAAATTCAACTCACTGGGAATCATAGTAGAATATGGTCTCAATAGTATGAATTGACTAAATGGAAAATACTCACTTCCCACATAATCAGAAAACATCTTCCTGTTTCCCCATGCCATGTCATTGGAGAGAAGACACCACATTTAACATGTCAAGCAATGGACATTAGACCAGTGGAAATCTGTCATGTGGTCTGATTTTTGGTTCCAACCGCTGTGTCTTTGTGAGACGCAGAGTAGGTGAATGAATGATGTGGTTCCCACCTTGAAGCATGGAGGGGTGTGATGGTGTGGGGCTGCTTTGCTTGTACAATGTTTGTGGTTTATTTAGATTTGAAGGCACACTTAACCAGCATGGCTACCACAGCATTCTGCAGCGATACACCATCCCATCTGGTTTGCGCTTAGTGGGACTATAATTTGTTTTTCAACAGGACAATGACCCAACACACCTCCAGGCTGTGTAAGAAGGAGAGTGATGGAGTGCTGCATCAGATGACATGGCCTCCACAATCACCCGACCTCAACCCAATTGAGATGGTTTGGGATGAGTTGGACCGCAGAGTTAAGGAAAAGCAGCCAACAAGTTCTCAGCATATGTGGGAACTCATTCAAGACTGTTGAAAAAGCATTCCAGGTGAAGCTGGTTGAGAGAATGACAAGTGTGCAAAGCTGTCATCAAGGCTACTTTAAATAATCTAAAATATATTTTGATTTGTTTAACATGCCTTGTGTTATTTCATAAAATGTTGATGTCATCACTATTATATCAATTATGATTGATGGACCACGTCAAATTGGCTAGCTAGCTAATAACAGATCACATCAATGGCTAGTTAACAATCAATCTTTCAGGGGATGAACTAGATGGCTATGTATTTGATTTACTTGCCATCTAGTGGTGATGACAGTAGTCCAACTGACAACTTTACCATGATGAAGACTTGAGATTAAAGCTTAATCTCTGATGAAGCATGCTTAATGACAGGTGACAAATATATAGGCTACCCTCACGTACAGTGGGGCAAAAAAGTATTTAGTCAGCCACCCATTGTGCAAGTTCTCCCACTTAAAAAGATGAGGCCTGTAATTATCATAGGTTCACTTCAACTATGACAGACAAAATGAGAAGAAAAAAAATCCAGAAAATAACATTGTTGGATTTTTATCGAATTTATTTTCAAATTATGGTGGAAAAATAAGTATTTGGTCACCTACAAACAAGCAAGATTTCTGGCTCTCACAGACCTGTAAATTATTCTTTAAGAGGCTCCTCTGTCCTCCACTCGTTACCTGTATTAATGGCACCTGTTTGAACTTGTTATCAGTATAAAAAGTCCACAACCTCAAACAGTCACACTCCAAACTCCACTATGGCCAAGACCAAAGATCTGTCAAAGGACCCCAGAAACAAAATTGTACACCTGCACCAGGCTGGGAAGACTGAATCTGCAATAGGTAAGCAGCTTGGTTTGAAGAAATCAACTGTGGGAGCAATTATTAGGAAATGGAAGACATACAAGACCACTGATAATCTCCCTCGATCTGGGGCTCCACGCAAGATCTCACCTAGTGAATGACCTGCAGAGAGCTGGGACCAAAGTAACAAAGCCTACTATCAGTAACACACAACGCCACCAGGGACTCAAATCCTGCAGTGTCAGACGTGTCCTCCTGCTTAAGCCAGTACATGTCCAGGCCCGTCTGAAGTTTGCTAGAGAGCATTTGGATGATCCAGAAGAAGATTGGGAGAATGTCATATGGTCAGATGAAACCAAAATAGAACTTTTTGGTAAAAACTCAACTTGTCGTGTTTGGAGGACAAAGAATGCTGAGTTGCATCCAAAGAACACCATACCTACTGTGAAGCATGAAGGTGGGAACATCATGCTTTGGGGCTGTTTTTCTGCAAAGGGACCAGGACGACTGATCCGTGTAAAGGAAAGAATGAATGGGGCCATGTATCGTGAGAGTTTGAGTGAAAACCTCCTTCCATCAGCAAGGGCATTGAAAATGAAACGTGGTTGGGTCTTTAAGCATGACAATGATCCCAAACACACCGCCCGGGCAACGAAGGAGTGGCTTCGTAAGAAGCATTCCAAGGTCCTGGAGTGGCCTAGCCAGTCTCCAGATCTCAACCTCATAGAAAATCTTTGGAGGGAGTTGAAAGTCTGTTGCCCAGCAACAGCCCCAAAACATCACTGCTCTAGAGGAGATCTGCATGGAGGAATTGGCCAAAATACCAGCAACAGTGTGTGAAAACCTTGTGAAGACTTACAGAAAATGTTTGACCTCTGTCATTGCCAACAAAGGGTATATAACGAGGTATTGAGATCAACTTTTGTTATTGACTAAATACTTATTTTCCACCATAATTTGCAAATAAATTCATAAAAAATCCTGCAATGGAATTTTCTGGATTTTTTTTTCCAATTTGTCTGTCATAGTTAAAGTGAACCTATGATGAAAATTACAGGCCTCATCTTTTTAAGTGGGAGAACTTGCACAATTGGTGGCTGACTAAATACTTTTTTGCCCCACTGTTTATGAAAATAAATGATCAATTGATGTTTACTGATCCTGAAAAGCATGCAATTACTTGCTGTATAACTATGATGATAGCGCTAAATGGGAAATAATCAGAAATGTGTAGTTCTAACTATGCTCTTCAAGATGTGGTGATATAAAAACAAAATAGTTTACATTTATTTAACAATCCCTTGAAAACGGGACGTAGTTCTCAATGGTTTTAGCAGAGCTGGGGGACTCCTTGCCCCCTGGCAGCCAAATCGAATGCTCTGCACCGTATTGTGCTGTTTTGCTGCTAATGACTCATACTCTTTACTTGCAGTTGACTCACCTCTTCAACACCATCTTCCTGGTCACTGTCCATCTGAACACCACATGCCATGAGTTTATACAGTGGCAAAGAGAAACAACAATAAGACTCACTGAGTAGGGCTCAAAGATTTCAGCAAAGAAGTTTAACTATGCAAATAGACTCACCGAGATGTTGGTATCATGGGACTCAAACTTGTCCTTTGTATACTGTGAGGACCTCTTGAAAAGATTGTAAATTGAGAGGAGATTGAATGGAAACTTGAAATTGGTCTAAAGCAGTGGTCACCAACCTTTTCTGAGTCAAGATCCCTTTCGCAGTCAAAAAGCAAGCTGAGATCTGTTCAGATAAAAAAGAAATAGATTAAATAAATAAAACAGTTGTAGAATGAAGGTTTGTGCAGTAGGCCCAATAGCCTACATTTCCACATCATAGTGGCTATATGCCTATAACGCCAATATTGTTCTCAGACCATATTAGATTTCAAAACTCGAGCTGACTCCAGCAAAATAGATCAGTTGGTGGAACACTTGCAAGGCACAGCTGAGCATAAATTGAAATAAGTAGCTTTTTTATTTTACTGGACTGATGCATCTGATGGTCATGGTGTTTTCAAGACAACTGGGGATCCCAGTTAAATAAATGCTGCCAAATCATGATGTCAGTCATTTTTAAGTCGGAAAGTCTGAGCTCTAGAAAGAGGCCAGAGTTTCCACCTTCGAATTCCGTGTTGGGATAACCATTTAAAACAATTTCTCGGTTGGATCTGGTTTTCTTCCCCAGAGTTCCCAGTTGTCTTGAACGCACTGAAGTCGAAAGTCTAAACGGAGAGAGCAGTAGAGGGTCCATCTCTCACTGTCCCTGCTCTATCATTCCTTTCATCCAGTGACACTGATGCCAAAACTTGAGTTGCACTGCACAAATTCATGTTGTTCTTATGACCTAAGATAGTGAAATATTCCTCAATATTAAATTTAGACATTCACATTTGACATTCATTTTATTAATTTAGCAGACACTTTTATATATTAATCGACTTACAGTAGTGAGTTCATACAGTTTCTCATATTGGTCCCCTGTGGGAATCGAACCCTGGCGTTGCAAGCGTCATACTCTACCAACTGAGCCACACAGGATGAGATTCTAATAATAATAAAAACGAAGGACTATCTAATAGGGCATTTTGTGTTTTGTAAGTGTTCAATAAAAACAGTTAACAGTGTAGAATAAAAACGTAAGAAATTAACTCACTCGTAAAAACAGCAGCTCTTGGCTGTATTCTTTGACAGTCTCTCTGGTCATGGTTTTAAAAGTTGTGAAATCTCACCTGGTCTAGTATCAAACTTTTCTGTGGCGGAGGTATTGGAAACTGTAGGAACGGTGACTTGAGCTATCCGATTGGCTAGCACAGTAGGCGAACTCGATTTAGCCACAGATCTCTCCGTCCGCCTGCAGGCAGAATTAGTCTTACATTCTACAGAAATGTTTGGTGATCGACTAGGAAAGCCTTGAAGATCGACCAGTTGATTGCGACGGACCGGTTGGTGACCACTGGTCTAAAGCAACAATGACAACTATCGGTCAAGTAAAGGACACACTCCACTCCATATAATCATTCTTGACAATCAACTTTGTGCAGATGTTGATGGCTATGATATGAAAGTAATCATAATTCTGTTCACACGGGCATCTCCATTACATCTACATATAACATATTGTATCTTATCTAGGACAGACATGTCTTCGTACACTTCAGGGTCATCTTTGTCATACTGTTCCTTCTTCAGATTTGGAGCGCGTTTGCTTCTGAGCGGAGCAAGAGCAAAAATCGTCACATTTTAGCCAGGTCAAACAATGCAATCCTTCCATCCGAGTTTAATCCACTCCGAATCAAATCACATTTTATTCTAATCAAATTGTATTGGTCGCACACACATTGAGCAGACGTTATTACGGGTGTAGCGAAATGCTTATATCCACATTAATACAAATAAAATTGTATTGGTCACATACACATGATTAGTAGATGTTAATGCGAGTGTAGCGAAATGCTTATATCCACATTAATACAAATAAAATTGTATTGGTCACATACACATGATTAGTAGATGTTAATGCGAGTGTAGCGAACAAAATAGATCAGTTGGCGAAGCACTTGCAAGGCACAACTGAGAATAAATTGATCTAAAATCTAAGCTACAATACTGTCATTTCCTGTGGCAATTCAAAGGTAAAACGTTTAGCTACTATATCGACCTTGAACTAAAGTTAACTGTTCATACAATTAAATCTCGCTAACGTACCTTAGTGCTCGAACCATGTTAAGTAGAACCTTTTAAATTGGTTTGAAATGTGCCGTTCCAAACGTAAAAAACACGCATAATATATCAATACACCTGGACCGGAAGTAAGGACCTGAAGTAAGGACAGGCATATTCTCGATACCATTTGATAGGAAACACTTTGAAGTTTGTGGAAATGTGAAATGAATGTAGGAGAATATAACACATTAGATCAGTTAAAATATAATACAAACCAAGAAAATGTGTTTTCCATTTAATTTTTTTGTTCCAACATCTTTGAAATGCAAAAAAAAAGAGAAAGGCCATATATTGAGTTAGATTTTGTCCACAAGATGGCAGCAATGTGTTTGCACAGTTTCCGACTGACACGGGGAATAATTACATCACAATATTTTGTAACAATTTTTTTAATAGATTTTTTTCTTTAACCTTTATTTAGCTAGGCAAGTCAGATAAGAACAAATTGTTATTTACAGTGATGGCCTGCCCCGGCCAAACCCAGACGACGCTGGGCCAATTGTGCGCTGCCCTATGGGAGTCTGCCAGGAGTTTGCCCAATGTGCCGAATTGGTTAATTTATACATTTTCAAGTACATAACTATAGAGAACATGCAAAAATGCTATAGTAATGCACATTTTTTTAAATAAGAGCTTGTCAAGAAATGTCTTCTGTCGTGGGCACCTGGATGCCGCAACTATGTTTTTCACCAACTCACTGACTGTATAATGTACTTTTTTATATGTACGTCCCAATGACCAATACAGAGGACAATTTTGCACTTACAATAAAATATAAATAACAATATATTACATTTAAAAATGATTATGTTACCTAACACCAAATACAATTAGAAAATAATGAATCTCTACGTGTGTATTGTTTTTAAATATACGCCATTCTGGAATACTTTTCAAATCAATAAATGCATTGAACAAAAAAACTCATGTTCTAAGTGCGTTTTGCATGATGAAAATACATTTCCACAATATTACTTTTTGTATGGGTGGGGGATTTATATACGTTATTAAAATATATAATCATATATTTTAAAATGTCTGTCACATTTATGGGTTTTAAATATATGATCATATATTTTAAAATATACAGTATCAGTCAATAGTTTGGACACAGCTACTCATTCAAGGGTTTTTCTTTATTTTTAATATTTTTCTACATTATAGAATAATAGTGAAGACATCAACACTATGAAATAACACCTATGGAATCATGTAGTAACCAAAAGTGTCAAACAAATCAAAATATATTTGAGATTCTTCAAAGTATCCACCATTTGCCTTGATGATAGCTTTGCACACTCTTGGCATTCTCTCAACCAGCTTCATGAGGTAGTTAAATGTGCAATGCATTTCAATTAACAAGTGTGCCTTGTTAATTTGTAAAATGTCTTTCCGTCTTAATGCTTTGAGCCAATCAGCTGTGTTGTGACAAAGTAGTGGTGGAACAGCTAGAACAGCTCAAATAAGCAAAGAGAAATGACAGACCATAAGAAATACCTTATTTACATAAGCATTTAGAACCTTCGCTATGAGATTCAAAATTGAGCTCAGGTGCATCCTGTTTCCATTGATCATCCTTGAGATGTTTCTACAACTTGATTGGAGTCCACCTGTGGTAAATTCAATTGATTGGACGTAATTTGGAAAGGCACACACCGGCCTATATAAGGTCCCACAGTTGACAGTGCATGTTAGAGCAAAAACCAAACCATGAGGTCGAATAAATTGTTTGTAGACCTCAGAGACAGGATTGTGTCGAGGCACAGATCTGGGAAAGGGACCAAAACATTTCTGCAGCATTGAAGGTCCCCAAGAACACAGTGGCCTCCATCATGCTTAAATGGAAGAAGTTTGAAACCACCAAGACTCTTCCTAGAGCTGGCCGCCTGGCCAAACTGAGCAATCAAGGAAGAAAGGCCTTGGTCAGGGAGGTGACCAAGAACCTGATGGTCACTCTGACAGAGCTCCAGAGTTCCTCTGTGGAGATGGGTGAAAATTCCAGAAGGACAACTATCTCTGCAGCAAATCACCAATCATGCCTTTATGGTAGAGTGGCCAGATGGAAGCCACTCCTCAGTAAAAGGCCATGAGAAACAAGATTCTCTGATTTGATGAAACCGAGATTGAGAGGACAGTCAGGGACTGGACTGCCTGCAGCCAGTCTGGAGAAACAAGAGAGGAACAATGAGACTCCATGTCATTGGGATCAACACACAGACACATTGAATAGGACTATACAGCCTATGACAGCTATGATAGAAGAGAGACACAACTCATGCTTCATATCCTCAAGCATGCCTGATTACCTCCAACTAGTTACAGATTATCTTATTTTCCCCTTCTTGTACAACCCCCCCCCCCCCCCCCCCCCCCCCACCTATATGCTCACATTGCCTCTCTTTCTAGTTGCCTCTCACTGCCTCTCTCACAGCCATGATCAGGTCACAAGCCTGTCTCCTCGAGATAATCTACACCGTTTGCCCTGAAGGGCACAGCTGACAACTTTCAAATCCCCATGTCAACTTGTGTTCCAACTTGTAGATTCTGTGTGGCTATATTATTCCACAATAAAGGCTTTTTGGGCGTCTCCCTAACAGAGTGTATGTAATATTTCCGTCCCTACTGTATCTATTATGTGGTGATGAAAGAGAACCTTTTCATTCATAGCTGTCTTCTGAGACTGTCCTCCAACCGGCCCAACCAGACGGCCAGGTCTGTAAGCCGCAGGAACAGGACTGGAGTCAGACTCCCACCGACTGACTGGTGTACACTTCTTGTCCTAGTAAAGCCTTCCTGGGGGGCAGACCTCTGTCTCCCCTGAAACCTGATTTTGACTCTCATCCAAGTTCCAACATCCATCCTCAAAATAATGTTATGAGATGTGGATTGTTACTGAGGGTAACTTTTATTTAGAGATTGATGCTATTTGACATGATCTACAGTATACAGTAAGATAATATAATGTGGTGGCCAACTATGACTGCCCCTTCACAGGAGTGTCTCTGAAATGTAAAGAACATATTTCTGGCACAGCCTACTGGGCTTATTATAGTGTGGCATACTGGAGCTCCACAATGGGAATGTGGTGTGGAGTATCACATATTAAGATAAACAATATTTCACAGGGGAATTGAACGCACGACAGCCACTCTCCAGTTAATTCCATGTCTTGAGGCATGTCTTGCTGATCACGAGGAAGATTTTATGCAAACAAATACTTTATCACAGAAATGACCGAATTAACCCAAACTGCAGCAATATTGCATACAGTAAAGAATAGTCTATAAAATGAAGACTCAATTTAAAGTATTTCACAGATACACAATACATATATACATTTAACACAGATAAAATAAAGACATCGTACATTGTGTCTCTGTTGTTCATTACACTTTAGAAAAAGAGTGCTATCTAGAACCTAAAAGGGTTCTTCAGCTGGCCCCATAGTAGAACCCTTTGAATAACTATTTTTGGTTCCAGGTAGAACCATTTTGGGTTCCATGTAGAACGTATTCCACAGAGGGTTCTAACTGGAACCAAAAAGGGTTATCCTATGGAGACAGCTGAAGATTCCTTTTGGAATCCTGTTTTTAAGAGTGTACAGTCAAGTGATAATAGACTAACAATACCAAGTAATACTGAATAATGCTGCTCATGTATGTCTTAGTTCACTGCCTCTTGCGCAGGTGAACATACAGGACTCCACTGAAGAGCAAGAGCGGTACACAGGACCAGGCCAGAATGAAACAGTAGCCAAAGTGGCCAATGCTCAGGTCTCTGGTGTCGTCCAGGATCTTCTTACGGTGGAATGTGAAGATCAGACAGGCGGCAAATGATGTGAAACCTGGTGGAGCAGAGCAGAAAGGGGACAGGGAGGGTAAATGCTCTTTAGAGAATAAATGTGTGTCAATAACAAACATGAACAGAGAACTTCTCTAGGTTAAAGATAAAACCTCACACACACATGAAAGAACTGGGTGTCATAAACTGGTCAATTCTTGTCCAGTACAGTACCTGCAAAAACCTGACAGAGGCCTGTGAAATAGAAGAGCCCTCCTTTAGACATGGTGAAGAGCTGACCCAGGAAGACCAGGAAGGAGATAGAGGAAAAGATCACTGAGAGGACAGTCAGGGACTGGACTGCCTGCAGCCAGTCTGGAGAAACAAGAGAGGAACAATGAGACTCCATGTCATTGGGATCAACACACAGACACATTGAATAGGACTATACAGCCTATAGGGAGGAGGTCAGACACCTGGCCATTTAGTATCAGGACAGCAACCTCTCTCTCAACGTGATCAAGACAAAGGAGATGATTATGGACTACAGGAGAAAGAGGACCGAGCACGCCCCCATTCTCATCAACGGGGCTGCAGTGGAGCAGGTTGAGAGCTTCAAGTTCCTTGGTGTCCACATCACCAACAAACTAACATGGTCCAAGCACACCAAGACAGTCGTGAAGAGGGCACGACAAAACATATTCCCCCTCAGGAGACTGAAAAGATTTGGCAGGGATTCTCAGACCTCTATACCAGGCGGTGTCAGAGGACGGCCCAAAGACTCCAGCCACCCTAGTCATAGACTGTTTTCTCGGCTACCGCACGACAAGCGGTACCAAAGCTCCAAGTCTAGGTCCAAGAGGCTTCTGAACAGCTTCCACCCCCAAGCCATAAGACTCCTGAACACCTAATCAAATGGCTACCCAGACTATTTGCATTGCCCCCCCCCCCTCTTTTACACTGCTGCTACTCTCCGTTGTCACCATCTATGCATAGTCACTTTAATAACTCTACCTACATGTACATATTACCTCAACTAACCGGTGCCCGCGCACATTGACTCTGTACCAGTACCACCCTGTATATAATCTCACTATTGTCATTTTACTGCTGCTCTTTAATTACGTGTTACTTTTATTTCTTATTCTTATCCATATTTTTTAAAACTGTATTGTTGGTTAGGGGCTCGTAAGTAAGCATGTGCGTGCATGTGACTAATCAAATTTGATTTGATTTATTGAAAATAAAACCACATGACCATATACAGTGGGGCAAAAAAGTATTTAGTCAGCCACCAATTGTGCAAGTTCTGCCACTTAAAAAGATGAGAGAGGCCTGTAATTTTCATCATAGGTACACTTCAACTATGACAGACAAAATGAGAAAAAAAATCCAGAAAATCACATTGTAGGATTTTTTATGAATTTATTTGCAAATAATGGTGGAAAATAAGTATTTGGTCATCTACAAACAAGCAAGATTTCTGGCTCTCACAGACCTGTAACTTTACAGACTCAATGCCTGTATAGGCATAAACAGACAGAATAATCCAAGGTTATAAAAAGAGAGATCCTCAATCTAAGTAGACTAGATACGTATCATTAAAAAAAACATAATTTTCCACTTGATTTACCATTTTCGTTAGAGGCAGCACACAGCCAGTTTCCCGTTGCGTTGTCGTGAATGCAGTTAGACCAGAGGTCTGTGATTTCAGCATCGGACCAAATCCACCAGAACTAGAGAGAGACAGGTTACATTCAGCTGGCAGGTTCTGTGTGCATGGCAATCTGACCAAACCCACCAGAACTAGAGAGAGACAGGTCACATTCAGGTGGCAGGGTCTGTGTGCATGGCAATCTGACCAAATCCACCAGAACTAGAGAGAAACAGGTTACATTCAGCTGGCAGGATCTGTGTGCATTTGCAATCTGACCAAATCCACCAGAACTAGAGCGAGACAGGTTACATTCAGCTGGCAGGTTCTGTGTGCATGGCAATCTGACCAAACCCACCAGAACTAGAGAGAGACAGGTTACATTCAGCTGGCAGGTTCTGTGTGCATGGCAATCTGACAAAACCATAAAACTGGGTCCCCACTGTGGGATTCCACCAGAGCTTTCGAAGTAATAAAATATCCATAAATCTAATTCCTGCATATTTTAGGTCACGCTGGGGTTTTCTTAAAGCACCATAGTGCCATCAGTATGTTGATATTCAACATGGTTGTGGTTTCTCTTCTCAGACTTTGATACGTCATTGTAAAGGCCGTCATTGTAAATAAGAATTTGTTCTTAACTGACTTGCATAGTTAAATAAAGGTTCAATAAAATAAAAATAAGTCAGGAAAGGGAGTGCCACAGAGACAGATTGGCTAACAGTGGAGAGTGTCTCACCTTCTCCATGGTGGCGATGAACAGCATGGCCAGAGTGAAAAGATGAAGCACAGTCACAGACATGAGCAGAAAAACCATGATGGCTGGGAGCTTCCACTGAGGCCACACTCAGGTGTCCTGGACACAGACAGAGTTTTGAGACAGTGGAAAGGTGGTCTCTCTCTCTCTCTCTCTCTCTCTCTCTCTCTCTCTCTCTCTCTCTCTCTCTCTCTCTCTCTCTCTCTCTCTCTCTCTCTCTCTCTCTCTCTCTCTCTCTCTCTCTCTCTCTCTCTCTCTCTCTCTCTCTCTCTCTCTCTCTCTCTCTCTCTCTCTCTCTCTCTCTCTCTCTCTCTCTCTCTCTCTCTCTCTCTCTCTCTCTCTCTCTCTCTCTCTCTCTCTCTCTCTCTCTCTCTCTCTCTCTCTCTCTCATTTAAATCAGACTAGAAACATGTATGTAGACATCTGTTTCTTTCCTGTGAGTCTTTGCACATGTATACAGAAGTCTTCTTTAGCTCAGTTGGTAGAGCATAGTGTTTTCAACACCAGTATTGTGGGTTTGATATCCACTGTGGCCACCCACATGGAAAATGTTTTCAAGTCACTTTGGCTAAAAGCATCTGCTAAATGGCATTTATTATTATGTTATATTCAGTTCCAGAATAGGGCAGACTGCACTGTCTTCTCCTGTCTAAATCTAAGCAACTCAATTTTCCTTGTGTGAAACAACAAGAGTGAGATTTGAATCCATTAGATGGATAATGAGTATTCTAAAAATGTATGTGTCTCGTCACATTCTTCTGTCATGTTGTCTTGTCTCTGTCCTTTCCCTTCACCCTGTCTCCCTCTGCTGGTCGTTGTTATGTTACCTTTTCTCCCCCTCTTTTCCCCAGCTGTGCCTTGTCTCCTCCTAATTACCCATTCACCCCGTTCCCCACCTGTTCCCTTTTTCCCTCTGATTAGGTCCCTATATCTGTCTCTGTTTCTGCTCCTGTCCTTGTCGGATTCTTGTTTGTTTGTTTATGTGTCTCATGCCTGAACCAGACTATCATCGTGTGTGCTGCAACCTTGTCCTGTCCTGTCGGAATCTACCTGTCCATCTGAGCCCACGTATGTTCGTCATTAAAGTACTCTGTTTGTTAATTCGCTTTTGGGTCCTCATTCACGCACCATAACAGAAGAATCCGACCAAGAATGGACCCAGCGACTTCGGATCCTCTCCACTCAGCCGTCGAGATCCAGGGAGCGATGCTAGGCAGACACAAGCAGGAATTGTCTGCTGCTCGACATGCCGTTGAGACCCTGGCCACCCAAGTCTCCAACCTCACAGAACAGGTTCACCATCTCCGCCTCGATCCACCGGCCACTTCCAGGGCTTTCGAATCTCCGGAGCCCAGAATCAATAACCCGCCGTGTTACTCTGGGGAGCCCACTGAATGCCGCTCGTTCCTCACCCAGTGTGATATTGTGTTTTCTCTCCAGCCCAACACTTACTCCAGGAGCACTGCTCGTGTCGCCTACGTCATATCTCTCCTTATTGGACGGGCTCGTGAGTGGGGCACGGCAATCTGGGAGGCAAGGGCTGAGTGTATTAACCAGTATCAAGACTTTAAGGAGGAGATGATACGGGTTTTTGATCGATCTGTTTTTGGGGAGGAGGCTTCCAGGGCCCTGTCTTCCCTATGTCAAGGCAATCGATCCATAACAGACTACTCTATTGAGTTTCGCACTCTTGCTGTCTCCAGTGGCTGGAACGAGCCGGCCTTGCTCGCTCGTCTTCTGGAGGGTTTCCGCGCAGAGGTAAAGGATGAGATTCTCTCCCGGGAGGTTCCTTCCAGCGTGGATTCCTTGATTGAACTCGCTATTCGCATTGAGCGACGGGTTGATCTTCGTCACCGAGCTCGTGGAAAGGAGCTTGCGCTCTCCGTCGCCTCCCTCTCCGCATCACTACCATCTTCCTCTGCCGGCTCGGGTGCTGAGCCCATGCAGCTGGGAGGTATCCGCATCTCGACTAAGGAGAGGGAACGGAGAATCACCAACCGCCTCTGTCTCTATTGCGGTTCCGCTGGTCATTTTGCCACTTCATGTCCAGTAAAAGGCCAGAGCTCGTCAGTAAGCGGAGGGCTACTGGTGAGCGCTACTACTCCTGTCTCTCCTTCAAGATCCTGCACTACCTTGTCGGTCCATCTACGCTGGACCGGTTCGTCAGCTTCCTGCAGTGCCTTAATAGACTCTGGGGCGGAGGGCTGTTTTATGGACGAGACCTGGGCTCGGGAACATGACATTCCTCTCAGACAGTTAAAGGAGCCCACGGCCTTGTTCGCCCTGGATGGTAGTCCTCTCCCCAGGATTCAGCGTGAGACGCTACCTTTAACCCTCACTGTTTCTGGTAATCATAGTGAAACCATTTCTTTTTTAATTTTTCGTTCACCTTTTACACCTGTTGTTTTGGGCCATCCCTGGCTAGTTTGTCATAATCCTTCCATTAATTGGTCTAGTAATTCTATCCTCTCCTGGAACGTCTCTTGTCATGTGAAATGTTTAATGTCTGCTATCCCTCCTGTTTCCTCTGTCTCTTCTTCACAGGAGGAGCCTGGTGATTTGACAGGGGTGCCGGAGGAATATCACGATCTGCGCACGGTGTTCAGTCGGTCCAGGGCCACCTCTCTTCCTCCACACCGGTCGTATGATTGTAGTATTGATCTCCTTCCGGGAACCACCCCCCCCCGGGGTAGACTATACTCTCTGTCGGCTCCCGAACGTAAGGCTCTCGAAGATTATTTGTCTGTAGCTCTTGACGCCGGTACCATTGTCCCCTCCTCCTCTCCCGCCGGAGCGGGGTTTTTTTTTGTCAAGAAGAAGGACGGGTCTCTGCGCCCCTGCATAGATTATCGAGGGCTGAATGACATAACAGTGAAGAATCGTTATCCGCTTCCTCTTATGTCTTCAGCCTTCGAGATCCTGCAGGGAGCCAGGTTTTTCACTAAGTTGGACCTTCGTAACGCTTACCATCTCGTGCGCATCAGGGAGGGGGACGAGTGGAAGACGGCGTTTAACACTCCGTTAGGGCACTTTGAATACCGGGTTCTTCCTTTCGGCCTCGCTAACGCTCCAGCTGTCTTTCAGGCATTAGTCAATGATGTCCTGAGAGACATGCTGAACATCTTTGTTTTCGTTTACCTTGACGATATCCTGATTTTTTCACCGTCACTCCAGATTCATGTTCAGCACGTTCGACGTGTCCTCCAGCGCCTTTTAGAGAATTGTCTTTTCGTGAAGGCTGAGAAGTGCACTTTTCATGCCTCCTCCGTCACATTTCTCGGTTCTGTTATTTCCGCTGAAGGCATTAAGATGGATCCCGCTAAGGTCCAAGCTGTCATTGATTGGCCCGTCCCTAAGTCACGCGTCGAGCTGCAGCGCTTTCTCGGCTTCGCGAACTTCTATCGTCGTTTCATCCGTAATTTCGGTCAGGTGGCAGCTCCTCTCACAGCCCTTACTTCTGTCAAGACGTGCTTTAAGTGGTCCGTTTCCGCCCAGGGAGCTTTTGATCTCCTCAAGAATCGTTTTACATCCGCTCCTATCCTTGTTACACCTGACGTCTCTAGACAGTTCGTTGTCGAGGTTGACGCGTCAGAGGTGGGAGTGGGAGCCATCCTTTCTCAGCGCTCCCTCTCTGACGACAAGGTCCACCCATGCGCGTATTTTTCTCATCGCCTGTCGCCGTCGGAACGTAACTATGATGTGGGTAACCGCGAACTGCTCGCCATCCGGTTAGCCCTAGGCGAATGGCGACAGTGGTTGGAGGGGGCGACCGTTCCTTTTGTCGTTTGGACTGACCATAGGAACCTTGAGTACATCCGTTCTGCCAAACGACTTAATGCGCGTCAGGCGCGTTGGGCGCTGTTTTTCGCTCGTTTCGAGTTCGTGATTTCTTATCGTCCGGGCTCTAAGAACACCAAGCCTGATGCTTTGTCTCGTCTCTTCAGTTCTTCAGTAGCCTCCACTGACCCCGAGGGGATTCTCCCTGAGGGGCGTGTTGTCGGGTTGACTGTCTGGGGAATTGAGAGGCAGGTAAAGCAAGCACTCACTCAAACTCCGTCGCCGCGCGCTTGTCCTAGGAACCTTCTTTTCGTTCCCGTTCCTACTCGTCTGGCCGTTCTTCAGTGGGCTCACTCTGCCAAGTTAGCCGGTCACCCTGGCGTTCGGGGTACGCTTGCTTCCATTCGCCAGCGTTTCTGGTGGCCCACCCGGGAGCATGACACGCGTCGTTTCGTGGCTGCTTGTTCGGTCTGCGCGCAGACTAAGTCCGGTAACTCTCCTCCTGCCGGCCGTCTCAGGCCGCTTCCTATTCCCTCTCGACCGTGGTCTCACATCGCCTTAGATTTTGTCACCGGACTGCCTTCGTCAGCGGGGAAGACTGTTATTCTTACGGTTGTCGATAGGTTCTCTAAGGCGGCTCATTTCATTCCCCTTGCTAAGCTTCCTTCTGCTAAAGAGACGGCACAAATCATCATCGAGAATGTTTTCAGAATTCATGGCCTTCCGTCAGACGTCGTTTCGGACAGAGGTCCGCAATTCACGTCTCAATTTTGGAGGGAGTTTTGCCGTTTGATTGGGGCTTCCGTCAGTCTCTCTTCCGGCTTTCACCCCCAGTCTAACGGTCAAGCAGAACGGGCCAATCAGACTATTGGTCGCATCTTACGCAGTCTTTCTTTTCGCAACCCTGCGTCTTGGTCAGAACAGCTCCCCTGGGCAGAATACGCCCACAACTCGCTTCCTTCGTCTGCGACCGGGCTATCTCCTTTTCAGAGTAGCCTCGGGTACCAGCCTCCGTTGTTCTCATCTCAGTTCGCCGAGTCCAGCGTCCCCTCCGCTCAGGCTTTTGTCCAACGTTGCGAGCGCACCTGGAAGAGGGTCAGGTCTGCACTTTGCCGTTATAGGGCGCAGACTGTGAGAGCTGCTAATAAGCGTAGAACGAAGAGCCCTAGATATTGTCGCGGTCAGAGAGTTTGGCTCTCCACTCAGAACCTTCCCCTTAAGACGGCTTCTCGCAAGTTGACCCCGCGGTTCATTGGTCCATTCCGTATCTCTCAAATCATTAACCCTGTCGCAGTGCGACTTCTTCTGCCGCGATATCTTCGTCGCGTCCACCCGGTCTTCCATGTCTCCTGTGTCAAGCCCGTTCTTCGCGCCCCCGCTCGTCTTCCCCCCCCCCCCCCCCATCCTTGTCGAGGGCGCACCCATCTACAGGGTCCGTAGGATTTTGGACATGCGTCCTCGGGGCCGTGGTCATCAGTACCTAGTAGATTGGGAGGGGTACGGTCCTGAGGAGAGGAGTTGGGTTCCCTCTCGGGACGTGCTGGACCGTGCGCTGATCGATGATTTCCTCCGTTGCCGCCAGGCTTCCTCCTCGAGTGCGCCAGGAGGCGCTCGGTGAGTGGGGGGGTACTGTCATGTTGTCTTGTCTCTGTCCTTTCCCTTCACCCTGTCTCCCTCTGCTGGTCGTTGTTATGTTACCTTTTCTCCCCCTCTTTTCCCCAGCTGTGCCTTGTCTCCTCCTAATTACCCATTCACCCCGTTCCCCACCTGTTCCCTTTTTCCCTCTGATTAGGTCCCTATATCTGTCTCTGTTTCTGCTCCTGTCCTTGTCGGATTCTTGTTTGTTTGTTTATGTGTCTCATGCCTGAACCAGACTATCATCGTGTGTGCTGCAACCTTGTCCTGTCCTGTCGGAATCTACCTGTCCATCTGAGCCCACGTATGTTCGTCATTAAAGTACTCTGTTTGTTAATTCGCTTTTGGGTCCTCATTCACGCACCATAACATCTTCATCTGGTTTGCATTAGGCTTTTTCACAGATGAGAAAACTGTACTGTTTGTGGTACCTGGTACTAAAAGGAGCAAACATGAGGACTGAGCATAGTATGAGGGAGAGTGACAACAAAATATATTGACTCTAACAACACTCTAGATTGAGAATAACAAAACATGTATATTTAATTAGTTACTTTTACTGATTCTCAAATAATCTATTTCAATACACACATAATAATGTTGGTATACTGTATGGCATATTTGACTTGAATTCCATACACACTGTTCATTTCAAACCACAACAAATATTTAAATCCTCTAGATAACATTGTAACCAAAGCTTAATGAAAAGTTACAAGGACTTTTCCCGTCTTTGATATTGTGACTTACCTTAAATTTCAGTTCCTGGGGAACTATGACTGGTTCTGTAACCCTCAGTACCCCTCTCTCCTCTGCCGCCCCTGCTTTTCTCACAGACGCCAGTCCTCCCCTTTACTCTTCCTCTACTCCCACACTATCTCCAAAGCTGAGATAAAGACAGGGGTTGGAATGCAGAGTGGGATATAGGGGGAGTTCTCAACATCTATTTCCTCTACCCTCACCCAGTCTACAGTCTGGACAACAGACAAAACGTACTACTGACTACTCACTGGACTGGACCCACCCAAAGTCACAAACACAGTCAACCACATGAAAAAGGATATGTTGTAAAAATTACACTTGAAATCTGCATGATATATATACAGTCCATCTGGGAATCATTAATACCTCATTTTAGACCAGATCCATAACCCTGCAGAAAACTTTCCCACCTGGACAAAAGGAACACCTACGTTAGAATGCTGTTCATTGACTACAGTGTTCAACACCGTAGTGCCCTCAAATCTCAAGCTAAGGACCCTGGGACTAAACACCCCCCTCTGCAACTGGATACTGGACTTCCTCATCGGCTGATGTACATCGGCTGATGTAAAAACGGCTTTTTAAATACATTTGATAGATTGATTGATTCCTGACGGGCCGCCCCCAGGTGGTATGAGTAGGCAACATCACGTCTGCCATGCTGATCCTCAACACGGGGCCCCGTGCTTATTGCCCTTCTGTACTCCCTGTTAACCCATGACTGCATAGCCAAGCATTTCTCCAACACCATAATTAAGTTTGCCGGTCCACAACGGTGGTAGGCCTGATCACCGACAACAATGAGACAGCCTGTAGGGAGGAGGTCAGAGACCTGGAAGTGTGGTGCCAGGACAACAACCTCTCCCTCAAAGTGATCAAGACAAAGGAGAGGATCATGGAGTACAGGAAAAGGAGGGTCAAGCATGCCCCCATTCTCATCGACGGGGCTGGAGTGGAGCAGGTTGAGAGCTTGAAGTTCCTTGGTGTCCACATCATCAACAAACTATCATGGTCCAAACACACCAAGACAGTCGTGAAGAGGGCATGACAACCCCTATTCCCCCTCAGGAGACTGAAAATATTTGGCTGCACCATCGAAAGCATCCTGACTGGTAGCATCACCGCCTGGTATGGCAACTGCTCAGCCGCAAGGCGCTACAGAGGGTAGTGCGTACGGTCCAGTACATCACTGGGGCCAAGCTTCCTGACATCCAGGACTTCTATACCAGGCGTTGTCAGAGGAAGGCCCTAAAAGACTCCAGCCACCCTAGTCATAGACTGTTCTCTCTGCTACTGCACAACAAGCGGTACCGCGGCACAAGTCTTCTTAACAGCTTCTACCACCAAGCCATAAGACAGCTAATCAGATGGTTACCCGGAATAATTGCATTGACCCCCCCACCCACCTTTCTTTATACCGCTGCTACTCGCTGTTTATTATCTATTACATACATTACATGTACATATTCCCTCAGTTACCTCAACTAACCTTTACCACTGTACATTGACTCAGTACTGGTACCCCCTGCATATAGCCTCGTAATTGTTGTTTTATTGTTTTTTATTTATTTATTCCTTTTTCTCCCCAGTTGGCAGTTACAGTCTTGCTGCCTCGCTACAACTCCCCTACGGACTCAGGAGAGGTGAAGGTCGAGAGGCATGCATCCTCCGAGATATGACCCTGCCAAGCCGCACTGCTTGCTTAACCCGGAAGCCAGCCACACCAATGTGTTGGAGGAAACACCTTCCAGCTGGTGACCGGAAGACAGCTTGCAGGCACCCGGCCCGCCACAAGGAGTTGCTAGAGCGATTGTGCACCGCCACAATTGTGCACCTCCACATGGGTCTCCCGGTCACGGCCGGCTTTGACACAGCATGAGATTGAACCCAGGTCTATAGTGACGCCTCAAGAACTATTTAGTAAATATTTTCCTTAACTCTTATTTTTCTTGAAACTGCATTGTTGGTTAAGGGCTTGTAAGCATTTCACGGTAAGGTTGTATTCAGCGCATGTGACAAATAAAACTTGATTTGAGCAGCTGTAACTGTCAACTTTGGTTCTTGAGGTTTTTGCCTGCCCATTGCCGCTGAGGTTACTTTCCTCTTCATTGCTACTTTTGAGATTTCAGATTCTATCTAAAGTGCTGTTATGATTTTTATGCTCCACTCTGGTCTTAATCTTAGTGATCAGGGAGTGGTACCCACTGCCAAGTAGTTTGGCTTCCCCTGTCAGGTCTCCAAAAGTCTTTGGGTACCGCGTTACAATGGATTTTTGCAATTTCACTGCATACAGCCTTGTTGGTATTGGGGCAGTTCTCACGCATGGCGTCACCAGTCTCCATCACCATCTGCCGCCTATCTGCCACCGCAACCCTACTTCGCTGGGCAATGGCCTGCTTGAGGCTGGAGGGCATCTTCTGTCGAGGTACAGTTGAAGTTGGAAGTTTACATACACTTAGGTTGGAGTCACTAAAACTCGTTTTTCAACCACTCTACAAATTTCTTGTTAACAAACTATAGATTTGGCAAGTCGGTTAGGACATCTACTTTGTGCATGACACAAGTCATTTTTCCAATAATTGTTTACAGAGATATTATTTCACTTATAATTCACTGCATCACAATTCCAGTGGGTTAGAAGTGTACATACACTAAGTTCACTATGCCTTTAAACAGCTTGGAAAATTCCAGAAAATGTCATGGCTTTAGAAGCTTCTGATAGGCTAATTGACATCATTTGAGTCAATTGGAGGTGTACCTGTGGATGTATTTGAAGGCCTACCTTCAATCTCAGTGCCTCTTTGCTTGACATCATGGGAACATCAAAAGAGGACCTCAAAAAGACCTCCACAAGTCTGGTTCATCCTTGGGAGCAATTTCCAAATGCATGAAGGTACCACGTTCATCTGTACAAACAATAGTATGCAAGTATAAACACCATGGGACCACGCAGCCGTCATACTGCTCAGGAAGGAGACGCGTTCTGTCTCCTAGAAATGAATGTACTTTGATGCGAAAAGTGCAAATCAATCCCAGAACAACAGCAAAGGACCTTGTGACGATGCTGGAGGAAACCGGTACAAAAGTATTTTTATCCACAGTAAAACGAGTCCTATATCGACATAACCTGGATGGCCGAACAGCAAGGAAGAAGCCACTGCTCCAAAACCGCCATAAAAAAAAGCCAGACTATGGTTTTCAACTGCTGCGGTTCGCAACTGTACTTTTTGGAGAAATGTCCTCTGGTCTGATGAAACAAAAATACAACTGTTTGTCCATAAAGACCATTGTCATGTTTGGAGGAAAAAGGGGGAGGCTTGCAAGCTGAAGAACACCATCCCAACCGTGAAGCACAGGGGTGGCAGCATCATGTTGTGGGGGTGCTTTGCTGCAGGAGGACTGGTGCACGTCACAAAATAGATGGCTTCACGAGGAAGAAAAATTATGTGGATATATTGAAGCAACATCTCAAGACATTAGTCAGGAAGTTAAAGCTTGGTCGCAAATTGGTCTACCAAATGGACAATGACCCCAAGCATACTTCCAAAGTTGTGGCAAAATGGCTCAAGGACAATAAAGTCAAGGTATTGGAGTGGCCATCACAAAGCCCTGACCTCAATGCAATAGAATGGGCCAAAATTCACCCAACTTATTGTGGAAAACTTGTGGAAGGCTACCTGAAATGTTTGACCCAAGTTAAACAATTAAAAGGCAATGCTACCAAATACTAATTGAGTGTATGTAAACTTATGACCCACTGGGAATGTGATAAATCATAAATCATTCTCTTCACTATTATTCTGACATTTCACATTCTTAAAATAAAGTGGTGATCCTAACTGGCCTAAGAACAGGGAATTTTTACTAGGATTAAATGTCAGGAATTGTGAAAAACTCAATGTAAATGTATTTGGCTAAGGTGTATGTAAACTTCTGACTTCAACTGTACATGGAGGTCGCTGACCCACCTTTGTTTTTGTAGGAATGGAAAGAGGCCGGGCTTGGAGGGGACAGCCATTCACTCACACCACTGACTGACTTGGGAAGCAGAGGGATTGATGAGCAACCACTACAATCTTTAAAAAAAGAAAAGATAAAACAATGTAGGCATATATTACAATGTGTAAGAAATATACTCCAGCATTTTGGATTTGAGATCAGATTTATTTGACGGTAGATATTAGGGTGGTATGTTCTTACACTCATTAACACATTGTTCAAAGGTAAAAAACAAATCACAATGCAGATGATTTAATCCTATTCAGTTATCAACGAAATAATAACGTCTACTGCAGCCTGCATTTATTCCACACACAGAAAGGTCTTCAATTTCCCCAGATATTGTTTCACTCACAAAAGGAGTAAAAATGTTATTCTCCTGACACTTATGCCACAACATTGTACAATAAAAATTTGCTAATAATATTTCATCTTTCCGCCGGCTACGCATGTTTGTCAAGCGACAGATCATTAGAAAATACAATGACAAACAAACTATTCACAGATACAGAACCATTCAGCCTGTCCAGTCTTCATTTGTCTTGAAAAAAAAAATACAAAGACAAAACTCTGTCAGGCTATGCGCTGCGCCATCACAGCACAAGAGGACAAACAATTTACAGAACCATTTTAATATTTTTGACATTTCTGTCCTGTGCTGCCACCGCCATGCTTCATTGTAGGGACGGTTGGTGCCAGGTTTCCTCAAGACATGGCGCTTGCCATTCAGGCCAAAGAGTTCAATCTTGGTTTCATCAGACCAAAGAATAATGTTTCTCATGGTCTGAAAGTCTTTAAGTGCCATTTTGGCAAACTCCAACCGGGCTGTCATGTGCCTTTTACTGAGGAGTGGCTTCCGTCTGGTCATTCTACCACAAAGGCATGATTGGTGGAGTGTTGAAGAGATGATTGTCCTTCTGGAAGGTTCTCCCATCTCCACAGAGGAACTGTAGTGCTCTGTCAGAGTGACCATTGGGTGCTTGGTCACCTCCCTGACCAAGGCCTTTCTCCCCCGATTGCTCAGTTTGGCCCGGGGGCCCGCTATAGGAAGAGTCTTGGTGGTTCCAAACATCTTCCATTTAAGGATGATGGAGGACACTGTGTTCGTGGGGATCTTCAATGCTGCAGACATTTTTTGGTACCCTTCGCCAGATCTGTTCTTTAACACAATCCTGTCTCTGAGCTCTACGGACAATTCCTTCGACCTCATGGCTTGGTTTGACTTGAACTGCTGGATACTCATTGAAGCGGAGGAAGTTAGCTCCATTATCTCATGTCTCATCTTTCCTCTCCAATTAGCTTCAGGCACATTGCGAGTGTTGTGTAAGAAGACCGGGTGCTTCGCTCATCTTTTGCAGAAGGGTAACTGCTGCTGGTCTGGTTCTGAGAGGAAGTAATTCCTCCCACAGTTCCCTCTGCTCATGGTCCCTCGGAGTGTTGTTGTGTGGTGTTCTCTGCCTTGACTTTTAGCTCACGTCATAGTCGACTCGACGATGGGGGGGGGGGAGTCTAACGGAGTGGATGAACCACAACTTGAGGAGGATCTTCTCTGGAGATTGGCATCCTTGGGCTTTAACAATTATTGTGTCCGGCTCGTAAGGACCATGAGAAATATGGGTTGGTTACAAAATCGAAGGACTATTAAAATAGATAGAAAACTCGGGTGTTGGTTTTAAGGCCGGTAGTACCACTACAGCATTGTCCATCCTGAGCAACGAGGAGGCAGTATTTCCAGTTTAGAGGGTTTTAATCCTTAAGAGTCTACTGACGCAGCCATGCTTCAATCTAAGTAGCATAACAAAAATATCCCCATCAAAATCCGTCAGTTTAAGCTAGACATTTCATGGGCTGCGTCTCAATCCCCCGATATCCTCCTATGGCGTCCTTCCCATCTTTTTTTATTTTATTTATTGATTTACTTAACCTTTATTTAACCAGGTAGACTAGTTGAGACATTTGTACTAGCCTACCTAATGTACTTTCATAGTTCTCATTTAGAACTGCGACCTGGATGGAAATCTGCGGTGGAAGGTGGCAGAGCTACAGCAATGTTTATCAGACCATGAAACATCCCGAAAATCAGTCTTCTCATGAAAACGTCTGTAGCGTCCAAACGGTTTGGTCTACAAACTATTGTGACCACTCTAAGGTTTGCTCTACAACCCCCACAAGTGTCCCGGGACTCGTCTGAAGGTAACGTATACAAACTAATGAAAGTATGGAGGTAGTTTTGTGCCAACAAAAATAGGCGTTAAATATGTGTCCAAAAATCCAAAAATATTTGTTATATATTTGATATAGCACACACAAAAACTTTTCCTTATGATTTATGACTGTCTTTTTGGCCATTTATGAATGTGTTATTCAGTATGTTTCTATGGGTTATGGTAGTAAAGGCCAAATGGTATGACAATCTTCAAACAATTCCATATGTTAGCTCTTGAGATCTTTAGGCAGTTACATCTTATGCAAACAATAAAAATGTCAGTCAGCAAGGATATTGTCTACAAGGGGAAAAAGGTAGCAGGAGTTAAACAGGTGGTGCTCATCAGGATGGAAAGCAATGTTATCAGACTTCTGCCTTGCCATGCTAGGGGTCCTACACAAACCCTGAACTCTCTGGAATAGAGACTACTGATTGGCTAATATAAGAATGACTGGCGTGACTTTGGCCAATAAGAAAACCAAAGGTGATTAGAGTCTGAAAAATAGTAGACAAAGCTGTCTGACTTAACCAACATTATCAGATGACCTCTCAATCTCATCACTATCAAACAACCTTTCAGTACGATCACTTGTTGTAACACTGGGTGTGTTGTCACTCACTGGGTCCCATTAGCATTCATAGGTGACAAAATGATTGTGTCTTACTACCTCTTCAGATATCGTCTAGCTGCTCTCCACAGGGCTTGATAAACTTGACATTGGTTGTGCTCTGTGTTAATTACCGTAGGCTACACATACAAATAAGGCAATCAATCTGGTGAAGCTGTTAGACGACGTCTCGAACGGGTTGACAAGATACCTTTTTGGCAACACTTCTTGCAATGTAAATTACAAAACATCATTTGGCAACCTAGCCCTATAAATAAAACGTCAAATTCATGAAATGAATATAAAAACCTTGACATTTGGATATTGTCTTATCCATATATACTATGTAAAACATATTTATAAAACACTATCCAAAGGTAAAAGTGAAAAAGTATTGTTAATATCATGAATTTGGCATCTTATTTATAGGGCTAATGGTAACTAGTTCTAAACTCAATGTCACGGTCGTCATATAGGAGACCAAGACGCAGCGTGATATGAATACATTCTTCTTTTAATAAAGAAAGAACACTAAACAAACAACTGCTATATCAAACGAGTGCTGACATGCAACTACACATAGACAATAACCCACAAAACCAAAGTGGAAAATGGCAACCTAAATAGGATCCCCAATCAGAGACAACGATAAACAGCTGCCTCTGATTGGGAACCAATTCAGGCCACCATAGACCTACATATACCTAGACATACCAAAACCCCATAGATATACAACCCTAGACAGGTCAAAAACACACATACCCACCCTCGTCACAACCTGATCTGACCAAAATAATACATAAAACATAGATAACTAAGGTCAGGGAGTGACACTCAATCATGAAGGAATCAATCATGAATTAATGAATTAATGAATGATAGTATACAATTCATTGAATATAGCCTACATAAACTCAACCTCACTCTAAATGTACTTTCACATAGCTTGTGGAAAACAAGTTAGAGGAGTTAGTTACAACTACTCAATGTTATAAAGTAGGGCATAACTAGTACAAATGAGTAAGGATGCTGAACAGTATCCATATGTGTTGACACATGCTCAGCAGAAACAAACGCAGCTTCTTTCTAAAACTAAGCAGGGTACATAGAGGTAGGCATCTGAATGGTGGACTCATTCTCACCCCTCATATAACAGGAGTCACTGTTTAATCTGGTATTGTTGGACTGTGGCTTCAGATTTGATTTCAATACAGGTATCTGTTTATTTAAGTTGATGTCATGACGTTGATTCAAACATACCATTTTACTATCAACATTGAAACAAGGTCAAATAAAATGTCTAATAAAATATGAAATTCAACATCATTTCAACCACCCAATGTACAGTATATTGAATATAGGAGGAAATAGATGTTGATTAAACAGTGAGAATATGCTAAAATGTGAAGAAAATGTGATGTGGAACTGATGTTGCATGTTCAACATATTTACCACATGACATGAATTGTGTTGCAATTTCTATGATTGACAGTGAATGAGACCATCTGTGCACTGACCTGTGGTATACCAAAACAGACAACGGACAAATAACTGCAATTATGTAACACTTCAAATGAACAATAAAATAGAATAGAGAAATGTATAATGTTTTCAAATAAGTTTTAAGGAGAAAGGAGTCAGCGAATGGCTTATAAAAAACGTCCATTTTAAAAATGTTGGGTTGTCTTGGGAGTCGTCATCCCCTGCCTCGTAGAGTGATGGTTCCTACAGTAGGCTGAGGTCTGCCAACACCTTTTGTATTCAGTCATGTTTGAACTAAAAACCCATGGACTGCTCAACGTGATGAGTGGCTCTGGAATGCAATGAATTGAATGCAATATTGTTGCGTCGAGGAACAATAATGTTTGGGGTGGCAGGTAGTCTAGTGCTTAGAGCGTTGGGCCAGTAACCAAAAGGTTGCTAGATCAAATCCCCGAGCTGAACAAGGTAAAAAAATCTGTAGTTCTGCCCCTGAACAAGGCAGTTAACCCAACTGCACCTAGGCAGTCATTGTAAATAAGAATTTGTTCTTAACTGACTTGCCTAGTTATTTAAAAATCAAGTTTGTTCCAGAAATTTCTGAGGAAGTAAATCACTTCTAAGATTTGGGACTAAACAGTAATATTCCAGTAGTTTTGAATTGTTCTGCCCATCAAGGAAGATGATGTCACTGTTTCTTTCAGAAAAATGTATTTCTTCTTCATTCCATTCTAGTGGTCTAGTCTAGTACCTTTCACAAATGTTACATGGATATCACCTATAGTTGGTCCATGTTGTTATAGTGAATTTGCTAAATCAGGGTGTCATAGACACTGGTAAGACCATGGAGAAATAAGACATTCAGGACCACCAGTTTGCCTGTCTGTCACTAAATTGTTAATTGATTCCACTCTATCCCTGCAAGGGGAAAGGAAAGGGGATACCATCTCGCTGCAAGGGGAAAGGAAAGGGGATACCATCTCGCTGCAAGGGGAAAGGAAAGGCGATACCATCTCGCTGCAAGGGGAAAGGAAAGGGGATACCATCTCCCTGCAAGGGGAAAGGAAAGGCGATACCATCTCGCTGCAAGGGGAAAGGAAAGGGGATACCATCTCCCTGCAAGGGGAAAGGAAAGGGGATACCATCTCCCTGCAAGGGGAAAGGAAAGGGGATACTATCTCCCTGCAAGGGGAAAGGAAAGGGGATACTATCTCCCTGCAAGGGGAAAGGAAAGGGGATACCATCTCCCTGCAAGGGGAAAGGAAAGGGGATACCATCTCCCTGCAAGGGGAAAGGAAAGGGGATACCATCTCCCTGCAAGGGGAAAGGAAAGGGGATACCATCTCCCTGCAAGGGGAAAGGAAAGGGGATACTATCTCCCTGCAAGGGGAAAGGAAAGGGGATACTATCTCCCTGCAAGGGGAAAGGAAAGGGGATACTATCTCCCTGCAAGGGGAAAGGAAAGGGGATACTATCTCGCTGCAAGGGGAAAGGAAAGGGGATACCTAGTCAGTTGCACAACTGAATATATTCAACCAAAATGTGTTTTCCACATTTAACCCTCTGAATAAGAAAGGTGTGGGGGGCTGCATTGAACGATATACATGTCATTGGTGTCAAGGGAGCAGTTGTTATTGGGGGTTAACTGCCCTGCTCAAGGGCAGAACGGCAGATATTTATACTTTGCTGGCTCAGTTATTGTTCCACTTAACCACTAGGCTACCTGCCACCCTCGCGTGGCCAGAACCCATGGAAGAGGGTCTTTGGACTCTGCAAGGCAGCTCAGAGCTAATAAGCGTTGACTTTTGCTTCTGTATGCTTCTGTATGTGTGGGCCCCTGCGGTTGCCCTCTAATTTCTGTGCCTGCTGCATCCTCTTCTTTCATCCTGTTCTCCTGTCTGAACCAAATGCATGTGTTGCACGTGTGATTCCTGACCATTTTTTAAAAATGTAATGTACCCAGGTGTCTGTTTACTCTGTTTTAACGCCCTTTAACTTTCACCTTTCTCATCTTGGGGAAAAGTTAATGTGACCTGACTCCAGCCGTCGGTCAAATGGCGGATCTCTCCGTTGTCCATGGCAGTGATCTTTCAAATGATTCAAATCAGAGAATTATTAGTCAAAATGTCTACTCCTGTAGACATAAATGATCGATTCCTCTCCATGTTCAGTGGTGTGGTGTGATCTCCTCCTCTCCCCAGGTTGAGCTGAGGCGGGGGTCAGGGCTCCAGGAGGAGCGGGAGTGGGCCCATCTAGAGAGAGACCTGGAAGAGGTGCCTCGCTGCCTGGACATGGACAACAGAGAGATCCGCCATTTGACCGACGGCTGGAGTCAGGTCACATGACCCAGTGTGTCTACAGTGAGGCCAGATTTCACACAGACCTTTCTCTTTCCTCTGCTTTTGGGTGCCTCAGTTGTCATTGGTCTGTGTGTATCTGTTGTGTGTTCTGTATTTCTCCAGTCTTGAATACGTGTGTTTGACAGATCATTACAAACATTTCCGAGGTCGTAACGTTATTTGTAAAAAAAATGACAGGCACAAGCAAGATTATGAAAGAGTCTCAGGAGTAAAACGACAGGCACAAGCAAGATTATGAAAGAGTCTCAGGAGTAAAATGACAGGCACAAGCAAGATTATGAAAGAGTCTCAGGAGTAAAATGACAGGCACAAGCAAGATTATGAAAGAGTCTCAGGAGTAAAATGAAAGCAATCAATCCGAAAAGATTGAAGTGACAAGTGGATTTTGCACCACTAAAACACAGGGAAAAAAGACAGCTCCTTAGGTGGACGGGGAATGCATGTTGCTACTGTAACTGATGTGGGTGCAAATGATTATGTTTTGCCCGTACTACAGAAGGCTATATTGGTCCTCTAATAAAGGACTAGTAAAGGCCCAGTGCACTATTTTTGTGAAGAAAAAATTAATAAATGCAAAAAGTAATAATAAAAAAAATGTTATTTGATTTTTCCAGGGGGTACTGCAGCACCCTCAGCACCCCTACTTCCCATGGTTATGGCTGTTCCTACGGTGGAGAAAATGAAGGAGGCGAATGCAGCTAAGATCCACCCAGAAGCACTGCAGCGTAACTATCAAATTACAACAAATCAGCTATGGAAATGACCACCTTTAAAGAACTAATTGAAGTGGTAATGCAGTAGTTTTTGTCTTTCAAGCATTGCCTTCACAGCACCTTTCCTAACTACCTGCCCTGGGTTGTGTGTATCAGGGAGACGGGATGGCTGCCCCTCAGATGCACACTGTCTCACTACAGACAGACCTACAGCTTCTGGACCAAGACAAGATCCAATAAAGGTCTATTAACTTTGGTCTCTATAACTGATCAGCACAGCCGTGCTAAGAAAGTCATTTTGCATAACCTCAAGGGTACAATTGCTTTTCTACAACGGGTTACTAATTAAATAAAAAACTTCATTTTGATTAATGTATTCTTAGGTTACTATTTCATCCCAAAAAGAAAATATAGGCCTAGTCCCAAAATAATGTCTACCGGTAGATGTCTTTTACAGTGAAGATCAAGTTAATGAATTGGCTGGCTGGAGAATTATTGACTGGATTCGCGGGGAATTCTCAGATGGAACAGAAAACAAGATGCCCATCTTTGCATCATAGGCTTACCCGTGATAAACAGGTGTTTTAGTATGGCTTAGAACGTGTCTCAACCAATCACAATGCTTGTTTGACCAACCTGTTGAAGAATTGCTCTTTAGGATGAGGATGACTGCAATCAGTCTCATGGTGTAGTATTAGACTGTAGCCACTAGGAGGGGCTACAGAATTAGTGTGAATGGGTTAGGACCTGGTCTCCTGTCAATGCCAATATTCCTCTTACTTGTTAATGGAATGAACATTCAAGATTGATAGAATAGTAACATAATATAGACTGATCTCACAACAAATTGCTTAAAACCCACCTTACAATTAATTTGAAAAATCACCTTAAAATGGTTTCTTCCTAGGTTTTGGCCTTTCTAGGGAGTTTTTCCTAGCCACCGTGCTTCTACACCTGCATTGCTTGCTGTTTGGGGTTTTAAGCTGGGTTTCTGTACAGCACTGAGATATCAGCTGATGTACGAAGGGCTATATAAATACATTTGATTTAATAATCCTCTTTTCTGACTACATTTCCTTAGAGCTGCTGGAGTGACGCAGTTCTATTTGTACTGTGTACATCCCACACAATGACTTATTGAAAGCAGCTGATGTTAATGGCTTGTGCTGTGTTTTTCATGCCTTCAGCGGGTGTTTATTTTACATAGCAGCTGGGTTGTACTGCCTCTACTTAGTGTCAGCCACAATGTGTGCCACAGACAGTGTTGATGTGCATTATGTTGCTGTAGGCACAGGCCTGCTGTTGATGTGTTGATGTTGCCTGTCTACCCAAACTCCTTGCTTCGGCCAAACGTTCCGCCACACCCACAGACGTTAGTTTCTTCTCCGCAATGAGTCTGGATCTGATTACCTCCCAGACAATTTCTAGAATGCAGACTAATTCTAACTGTACTGATTGGTCCCAGAAACTGATGGGTTAGGCCAAAACACACGTGGGTAAAGCATCGTTTTGAAAATGTTATTTTTGATACTCTGGTTGGTTAAAGATCATCCAATTGCTGATTATTTGTTTTGTACAACACCCCTCATCTGACGTCACTGCAAACAACTTCAACGATGGCAGTCTCAGACTGTACGTAGCGAACATAGACCAGCGGAAAAATTACGTTTGTCGTCAGGCAAGTGTTGATGGTCAATGGACATCATGTGTTCTAGGCGGTGTTGGGTGGGTTACTTTTTAAATGTAATCCATTAAAGTTACTAGTTACCTGTCCAAAGTTGTAATCAGTAACATAACTTTTGGATTACCCAAACTCAGTAACGTAATCTGATTACATTCAGTTACTTTTAGATGACTTTCCCCTTAAGAGCCATTAGACGAAGACAACAATTTATTTTACCAATTTAACATCTTTTGCAGGATAAATCAATGTTAAAGTTTACATAGCTGGCCGTATATGGATGTTAAATTTACTTTATGGGTTGGTTATGTAGGTTTCTTCAAACCCATCACTTTCTACTACATATAACAATAGGAGTAAATTATATCTTTACATTAAAAACCAAAGTCTATCAGAATTCATCATTCCAATACATGTTCTATTCTTGAAGATCAAGGGGTATGACTTGGAAATATGGAAGTATAGATGAGCCAAATTGTTTTACCTGAGCATAACCCCAAAAGTAAGGACTTATTAGCCAGCCCTACTCTGTTGTCATTGTGGACTGATTGGGCTCTGATTCAAATTGAAAAATAAATGGCATGCTTTGAGCACTACTGAAAAGTGCTATTTACATGAATGCCATATGCTGAATTTGCTATAGGCCTATTGTTTACCTTTTTGTTGGTGACACTTTGATATCTTAATATGGAGCTGTTTAAAGGGCAAATCCACAGATGAAACAATAACAAAACGGTCGCCCCACCTCTGTTTTGGTAAAAAGCTGAGGGATGGGCCTGGAGAAATGTAACCACTCTCAGATTAATAGACAGAGGACTGACCTCTGCAAGGACTGACCATCCATGTTATCAAAATTATTGTTTTAACCATGTTTTGAGGCTATACAGTGTTTATTTACTGCAGAGGATAAGTTCATCAGCCTCAGAAATTGCAGAAAAGAAACCCCTACTAAAGGACACCAATAATAAGAAGAGGCTTGTTTGGGCAAAGAAACACGAGTTCCAACCGCCGTATCTTTGTGAAACGCAGTATAGGTGAAGCGATGATCTCCGCTCGAGACCCTGGGTATCGACCCTGCCCTGTGCAACTGGGTCCTGGACTTTGACGGGCCGCCCCCAGTTGGTGACGGTAGGAAACAACCGCTCCACCCCGCTGATCCTCAACACTGGGGCCCCACAAGGGTGCGTTCTCAGCCCTCTCCTGTACTCCCTGTTCACCCATGACTGCGTGGCCATGCACACCAACTCAATCATCAAGTTTGCAGACAACACTACAGTGGTAGGCTTAATTACCAACAACGACGAGATGGCCTACAGGGAGGAGGTGAGGGCCCTTGGAATGTGGTGTCAGGAAAATAACCTCACACTCAAAGTCAACAAAACAAAGGAGATGATTGTGGACTTCAGGAAACAGCAGAGGGAACATCCCCCTATCCACATCGAGGGGACAATAGTGGAGAAGGTGGAAAGTTAAGTTCATCGGCGTACACATCACGGACAAACTGGAATGGTCCACCCACACAGACAGCGAAGGCGCAACAGTGCCTCTTCAACCTCAGGAGGCTGAAGAAATTTGGCTTGTCACCAAAAACACTCAAACCTTTACAGATGCACAATCGAGAGCATCCTGTCAGGCTGTATCACCGCCTGGTACGCAACTGCTCCGCCCACAACAGCAAGGCTCTCCAGAGGGTAGTGAGGTCTGTACAACGCATCACCAGGGGCAAACTACCTGCCCTCCAGGACACCTACACCACCCGATGTCACAGGAAGTCCAAAAAGATCATCAAGTATATGAACCACCCGAGCCACTGCCTGTTCACCCCGCTATCATCCAGAAGGCGAGGCCAGTACAGGTGCATCAAAGCTGGGACCGAGAGACTGAAAAACATCTTCTATCTAAAGGCCATCAGACTGTTAAACAGCCATCAATAACATAGAGTGGCTGCTGCCAACATACTGACTCAAATATCTAGCCACTTTAATTATAAAAAATTGGATGTAATAAATGTATAACTAATCACTTTAAACAATGCCACTTGATATAATGTTTACATACCCTATATTACTAATCTCATATGTATGTATTGTACTCTATACCATCTACTGCATCTTGCCTATGCCATTCGGCCATTACTCATCCATATGAGTAACAGGCAGTCTACTTTGGGCACGTCAGTCAGGCGGAAATTCTGAAAAAAAGGACCTTAGCCCTAAGATCGAGGATAGAGAACGGAATGTATATCATTTTAAATAACATTCTGAGAACACTCTCTGAACGTTACTAAAGTTGTGTTTAAAAAAAAAAAAAAAAGTTAAAAAAAAAAAATCATGACTTTCAATAGAACCGTGAGGAGACATTATGCTTAATTCCCACAGAAGAACGTTGTTTCTTAATGTTCTCTGAACGATTTGAGAACTCTCCCAATGTCAAACCAGTTGGAGAACGTTCCTAGAACATTAGTAAAATTGAAATTAAACATAACCATGTTTGAACTTTTAGGAAATGTTCTGTTAAAGTAATGAAATACCAAGAAAAATGAAAATGTTGTCAAGTTCCTTAATAAATGTACTGAGAATATTCCAAAGCCAAGCAACTATCCTGCACCATTCCCAGAAAGTTGTGGTAAGGTTGTAAAATAACCAAAAGACAACCACGCTCTTACAAAGCTCTAAGAAACCTGTGTTTTCAGAACGTTATGTGCCAGCGTGGTAAACCTTTGTTATGCCAAAATCAAGGAGTGGAATGATAGCAAAAACAGACTGGTACCCAGGCTAAATAGATACTGTCTAAATAGGGAAATACACAGTTTATCCATGCTTGGATTAGAAAACAACCTGTTTTTTAAATATATTCTGGGGGTATTTTTACACTTTATTGAGACAGTTATGAAAATTACAGAGGGGAAGACAGGTTTGTGGGATTAAGGTTTGAAGGGTTGGAGTGGGTAGTTAAACCCTGGTCTCCTGTGGGTAGAGGAGTGTACACAGAGTATACCAAACATTAGGAACAAACTGGTGCACCTGGCACCTACTACCATACCCTGTTCAAAAGGCACTTCCATATTTTGTCTTGCTCATTCACCCCTCAGAATGACACACATACAGAATCAATGTCTCAATTGTCTCAAGGCTTTAAAAAAATAAAAAATAAAAAAACACTCTAACTTGTCTCCTCCACCTCTACACGGATTGAAGTAGATTTAATAAGTGACATCAATAAGGGATCATAGCTTCACCTGGTCAGTCTATGTCATGGAAAGAGCAGGTGTGCTCATTGTTTTGTATACTCAGTGTATACGTGTCTATGCCTGGGGTGTTATCACAAGACTACAGGCTCTGCACTAGAAAAACACAGTGTCACTGTTCACCCCCATTGCCTTTGTTGTTATTGTTTTAGTTGTTGTTGATGAAGCAGAGAAGAGGAGTGTCCGGCAGCGTGTGCAAAAAGATTTGCAGAACATATTCTGGTAATCTATCGTGCACGCAATGATGTCCGAGGGGGAAAAAACAGTTGTTGTAATATCCCAAATGGAGGTGGCCCTTTGCTGGGCAACTGACATTGATTTAATAAGGTAAATATCGTAAAACTTCAATTAAAAGCCCAGGTGTTTATTTGCTTAAATCACTGAACACAACAGGAGCTTCCATAACATATCAAACATTAACCAATTCATGGTTACCTTAAACAATTCATGGTTACCTTAAACAATTCATTTAGACCTGGCATTTATTTGAAACAGGCGTTTATTTTCTGAAATGTGTGCTGTTGCCTGGCTATTAAAAGGGACAGGCGGCTAGTTGAGACTCGTGTTTCATTGAAGTTGAATGACATTCTGCACGTGGCTAATAGGAAAGAAGAAACGAAGCAAGATGCTATGCTGATACAGTGCATTCGGAAAGTATTCAAACCCCTTTTCTTCTCATCAATCTACACCCAATACCCCATAATGACAAAGCAAAAACTGATTTTTTTTTACATTTTGCATAAAAACTGAAATCACATTTACATAAGTATTCAGACCCTTTACTCAGTACTTTATTGAAGCACCTTTGGCAGAGATTACAGACACAAGTCTTCTTGGGTGTGACGCTACAAACTTGACACACCTGTATTTGGGTAGATTCTCCCATTCTTCTCTGCCGATCCTCTCAAGCTCTGTCAGGTTGGATGGGGAGTGTCACTGCACAGCTATTTTCAGGTCTCTCCAGAGTTGTTCGATTGGGTTCAAGTCCGGGCTCTGGCTGGCCCACTCAAGGACATTCAGAGACTTTTCCTGAAGCCACTCCTGTGTTGTCTTGGATGTGTGCTTAGGGTTGTTGTCCTGTTGGAAGGTGAACCTTCGCCCTAGTCTGGAGGTCTCAAGCGCTCTGGAGCAGGTTTTCATCAAGGATCTCCCTGTACTTTGCTCCGTTCATCTTTCCCTTGAGCCTGAATAGTCTCCCAGTTCCTGCCATTGAAAACATCCCCACAGTATGATGCTGCCACAAATACTTCCCCGTAGGGATGGTGCCAGGTTTCCTCCAGACGTGACACTTAAAGAGTTTCATCTTGGTTTCATCAGACCAGATAATCTTGTTTATCATGGTCTGAGAGTCCTTTAGGTGCCATTTGGCAAACTCCAGGAGTTGCTTCTGTCTGGCCACTCTACCACGAAGGCCTGATTGGTGGAGTGCTGCAGAGATGGGAGAACCTTCCAGATTGACAACCATCTCCACAGAGAAACTGGAGCTCTGTTGGCTTTTCATAGCCGATCATTCAGAGTATTTCCACCGCTCCTGTTGTCTCTAGAGAGTTGAAAACAACAGGTTTGGGACAGGTAGCACGTCTGCTGAACAGGTCAGGGTTCCATAGCCGCAGGCAGAACAGTTGAAACTGGAGCAGCAGCACGACCAGGTGAACTGGGGACAGCAAGGAGTCGTCAGGCCAGGTAGTCCTGAGGCATGGTCCTGAGAGTGAGTGAGTGAGTGAGTGAGTGAGAGAAAGAAAGAAAGAAAGAGAATTAGAAAGAGCATACTTATATTCACACAGGACACCGAATAAGATAGGAGAAATACTCCAGATATAACAAACTGACCCTAGCCCCCCCGACACATGAACTACTGCAGCATAAATACTGGCGGCTGAGACAGGAGGGGTCGGGAGACACTGTGGCCCCATCCAATGATACCCCCGGGAGGGCCAAACAGGCAGTATATAACCCCACCCACTTTGCCAAAGCATAGTCCCCACACCACTAGCGGGATATTTTCAACCACCAACTTACCATCCTGAGACAAGGCCGAGTATAGCCCACAAAGATCTCCGCCACAGCACCACCCAAGGACAGGAAGATCAAGTCAGTGACTCAACCACTCAAGTGACGCACTCCTCCTAGGGAAGGCATGGAAGAGCACCAGTAAGCCAGTGACTCAGACCCTGTAATAGGGCTAGAGGCAGAGATTCCCAGTGGAGAACCGGCCAGGCAGAGACAGCAAGGGCGGTTTGTTGCTCCAGTGCCTTTCCATTCACCTTCACACACCTGGGCCAGACTACACTCAAAGAACCTACTGAAGATATGAGTCTTCAATAAAGACTTAAAGGTTGAGACAGAGTCTGCATCTCTCACAGGATAGGCAGACCATTCCATAAAAATGAAGCTCTATAGGAGAAAGCCCTGCATCAAGCTGTTTGCTTAGAAATTCTAGGGACAATTAGGAGCTCTGCGTCTTATGACCGTAGCGTACGTGTAGGTATGTACGGCAGGACCAAATCGGAAAGATAGGTAGGAGCAAGCCCATGTAATGCTTTGTAGGTTAGCAGTAAAACCTTGAAATCAGCCCTTGCCTTGACAGGAAGCCAGTGTAGAGAGGCTAGCACTGGAGTAAAAAAAAATATATCCTTGAAATTGTCTTGATATGTTCGTCAAAATAGAAAATCAGGTTCCAGAGTAATGCAGAGGTCCTTCACAGTTTTATTTGAGACGACTGTACAAACATCAAGATGAATTGTCAGATTCAACAGAATATCTCTTTGTTTCTTGGGACCTAGAACAAGCATCTCTGTTTTGTCCAAGTTTAAAAGTAGGACACTTGCCACCATCCACTTCCTTATGTCTGAAACACAGGCTTCCAGAGAGGGCAATTTTGGGGCTTCACCATGTTTTATCGAAATGTACAGCTGTGTGTCATCCGCATAGCAGTGAAAGTTAACAATATGTTTCCGAATGACATCACCAAGAGGTAAAATATATAGTGAAAACAATAGTGGTCCTAAAACGTAACCTTGAGGAACACCAAAATGTACAGTTGATTTGTCAGAGGACAAACCATCCATAGTGACAAACTGATCTAAACCAGGCCAGAACTTGTCTGAGTAGACCAATTTGGGTTTCCAATCTCTCCAAAAGAATGTGGTGATCGATGGTATCAAAAGCATCACTAAGGTCTAGGAGCACAAGGACAGATGCAGAGCCTCGGTCTGACGCGATTAAAAGGTAATTTACCACTTTCACAAGTGCAGTCTCAGAGCTATGATGGGGTCTAAAACCAGACTGAAGCGTTTTGTATACATTGTCTTCAGGAAGGCAGTGAGTTGCTGCACAACAGCTTTTTCAGAAATTTTGGAGAGGAATGGGAGATTCGATAAAGGCCGATAGTTTTTTATATTTTCTGGGTAAAGGTTTGGCTTTTTCAAGAGAGGCTTTATTACTGCCACTTTTAGTGAGTTTGGTACACATCCGGTGGATAGAGAGCCGTTTATTATGTTCAACATAGGAGGGCCAAGCACAGGAAGCAGCTCTTTCAGTAGTTTAGTTGGAATATCGTTCAGTATGCAGACCATGATTACTGAGACCATGATTAATTTTCATCATTGTGTCAAGAGATATAGTACTAAAACACTTGAGTGTCTCCCTTGATCCTAGGTCCTGGCAGAGTTGTGCAGACTCAGGACAACTGAGCTTTGGAGGAATACGCAGATTTAAATAAATAGGAGTCCGTAATTTGCTTTTTTTCCACAAAGAAGTTAATGAATTCATCACTGCTGAAGTGAAAGCCATCCTCTCTTGGGAATGCTGCTTTTTAGTTAGCTTTGCGACAGTATCAAAAATACATTTTGGATTGTTCTTATTTTCATCAATTAAGTTGGAAAAATAGGATGATCGAGCAGCAGTGAGGGCTCTTCTCTGTCTTTCCAAGCTAGTCGGAAGACTTCCAGTTTGGTGTAGCGCCATTTCCTTTCCAATTTTCTGGAAGCTTGCTTCAGAGCTCGGGTATTTTCTGTATACCAGGGAGCTAGTCTCTTATGACAATTTTTTTTTGGGGGGGGGGGGGGGGTTATAGGGGTGTGACTGCATCTAGGGTACTGCGCAAGGTTAAATTGAGTTCCTCAGTTAGGTGGTCAACTGATTTTTGTACTTTGATGTCCTTGGGTAGGTGGAGGAAGTCTGGAAGGGCATCTAGGAATCTTTGGTTTGTCCGAGAATTTTTAGCACGACTTTTGATGATCCTTGGTTGGGGTCTTGGTTGCAAACATAATAAAATGGTGACCGATAGTCCAGGATTATGAGGAAAAACATTAAGATCCACAACATTTATTCCATGGGACAAAACTAGGTCCAGAGTATGACTGTGACAGTGAGTTGGTCAGGAGACATGTTGGACAAAACCCACTGAGTCAATGATGGCTCCGAAAGCTTTTTGGAGCGGGTCTGTGGTATTTTCCATGTGAATATTAAAGTCACCAAAAATGTGAATATTATTTGCCATGACTACAAGGTCCAATAGAGAACTCAGTGAGGAACCCTGTAAATGGCCCAGGAGGCCTGTAAACAGTAGCTATAAAAAGTGATTGAGTAGGCTGCATAGATTTCATGACTAAAAGCTCAAAAGACGAAAATGTCTTTTTTTTTTTTTGGTAAATTGAAATTTGCTATCGTAAATGTTAGCAACACCTCCTCCTTTGCGGGATGCGTGGGGGATATGGTCACTAGTGTAACCAGGAGATGAGGCCTCATTTAACATTAAATGAATCAGGCTTAAGCCATGTTTCAGTCAGGCCAATCAAGATTATGATAAAGTGATTAGTTAATTGACTATAACTGCCTTGGAAGTGAGGAATCTAACATTAAGTAGCCCTATTTTGAGATGTGAGGTATAACAACCTCTTTCAATAATGACAGGAATGGAGGAGGTCTTTATTCCAGTGAGATTGCTAATGCGAACACCGCCATGTTTAGTTTTGCCCAACCTAGGTCGAGGCACAGACACGGTCTCAATGGGGATAGCTGAGCTGACTACACTGACTGTGCTAGTGGCACCCTGCTGCCTGGCCTGCACCCTGCACCCTGCTGCCTGGCCTGCACCCTGCACCCTGGCCTGCACCCTGGCCTGCACCCTGCACCCTGGCCTGCACTGCACCCTGGCCTGCACTGCACCCTGGCCTGCACTGCACCCTGGCCTGCACTGCACTGCACCCTGGCCTGCACTGCACTGCACCCTGGCCTGCACTGCACTGCACCCTGGCCTGCACTGCACTGCACCCTGGCCTGCACTGCACTGCACCCTGGCCTGCACTGCACTGCACCCTGGCCTGCACTGCACTGCACCCTATCTAATTGTGGAGCTAGAGCCCTGTCTTTGTTCGTAGATAAGATGAGAGCACCCCTCCAGGCAGGATGGAGTCTGTCACTCCTCAACAGGCCAGGCTTGGTCTTGTTTGTGGGTGAGTCCCAGGAAGAGGGCCAATTATCTACAAATTCTATCTTTTGGGAAGGGCAGAAAACAGTTTTCAACCAGTGATTGAGTTGTGAGACTGCTGTCAAGCTCATCACTCGCCCTAACTGGGACGGGGCCAGAGACAATTACTCGATGCCGACACATCTTTCTAGCTGATTTACACGCTGAAGCTATGTTGCGCTTAGTGATCTCTGACTGTGACCTAACATCGTTGGTGCCGACGTGGATAACAATATCCCTATACTCTCTACACTCACCAGTTTTAGCTTCAGCCAGCACCATCTTCAGATTAGCCATAATGTTGGTAGCCCTGTCCCTTGGTAAACTGTGTATGATTCATTTTAAGGCTAATACTGCGGGTAATGGAGTCGCCAATGACAAGGGTTTTCAATTTGTCAGTGCTAATGGTGGGAGGCTTCAGCGTCTCAGACCCCGTAACGGGAGGAGTAGAGACCAGACAAGGCTCTGAATCTGACTCGCTGCTTAATGGGGAGAACTGGTTGAGAGAACCGGTTGATGTCGGCTGAATGAGCGACACCAGTTGAGCATTCCGACAGCATTTCCTTCCAGAAGCCATGAGAAAAGTGTCCGGCTGCGGGGACTGTGCAAGTGGATTTATACTACCATCTGTACTTACTGGTGGCACAGACACTGTTTCATCCTTTCCTACACGTACAGTGAGGCAAAAAAGTATTTAGTCAGCCACCAATTGTGCAAGTTCTCCCACTTAAAAAGATGAGGCCTGTAATTTTCATCATAGGTACACTTCTACTATGACTGACAAAATGAGAAGAAAACAAAAATCCAGAAAATAACATTGTAGGATTTTTAATTAATTGATTTGCAAATTATGGTGGAAAATAAGTATTTGGTCTCCTACAAACAAGATTTCTGGCTCTCACGGACCTGTAACTTCTTCTTTAAGAGGCTCCTCTGTCCTCCACTCGTTACCTTTATTAATGGCACCTGTTTGAACTTGTTATCAGTATAAAAGACACCTGTCCACAACCTCAAACAGTCACACTCCAAACTCCGCTATGGCCAAGACCAAAGAGCTGTCAAAGGACACCAGAAACAACATTGTAGACCTGCACCAAGCTGGGAAGACTGAATCTGCAATAGGTAAGCAGCTTGGTTTGAAGAAATCAACTGTGGGAGCAATTATTAGGAAATGGAAGACATACAAGACCACTGAATCTCCCTCGATCTGGGGCTCCACGCAAGATCTCACCTAGTGAATGACCTGCAGAGAGCTGGGACCAAAGTAACAAAGCCTACCATCAGTAACCCATTACGCCACCAGGGACTCAAATCCTGCAGTGCCAGACGTGTCCTCCTGCTTAAGCCAGTACATGTCCAGGCCCGTCTGAAGTTTGCTAGAGAGCATTTGGATGATCCAGAAGAAGATTGGGAGAATGTCATATGGTCAGATGAAACCAAGATATAAAACTTTTTGGTAAAAACTCAACTTGTCGTGTTTGGAGGACAAAGAATGCTGAGTTGCATCCAAAGAACACCATACCTACTGTGAAGCATGGGGGTGGAAACATTATGCTTTGTGGCTGTTTTTCTGCAAAGGGACCATGACGACTGATCCGTGTAAAGGAAAGAATGAATGGGGCCATGTATCGTGAGATTTTGAGTGAAAACCTCCTTCCATCAGCAAGGGCATTGGAGATGAAACGTGGCTGGGTCTTTCAGCATGACAATGATCCCAAACACACCGCCCGGGCAATGAAGGAGTGGCTTCGTAAGAACCATTTCAAGGTCCTGGAGTGGCCTAGCTAGTCTCCAGATCTCAATTCCATAGAAAATCTTTGGAGGGAGTTGAAAGTCTGTGTTGCCCAGCAACAGACCACAAACATCACTGCTCAAGAGGAGATCTGCATGGAGGAATGGGCCAAAATACCAGCAACGGTGTGTGAAAACCTTGTGAAGACTTACAGAAAACGTTTGACCTCTGACATTGCCAACAAAGGGTATATAAGAAAGTATTGAGATAAACTTTTGCTATTGACCAAATACTTATTTTCCACCATAATTTGCAAATAAATTCATAAAAAAATCCTACAATGTTATTTTCTGGATTTTTTTTCTCATTTTTTCTGTCATAGTTGAAGTGTACCTATGATGAAAATTACAGGCCTCTCATCTTTTTAAGTGGGAGAACTTGCACAATTGGTGGCTGACTAAATACTTTTTTGCCCCACTGTAAATTACCCTTGCCTAATGATATTGTCTGAAGCTGGGCTTGAAGCACAGCTATCCTCGCCATAAGGTGATCGTTCTGCTGTATATTATGAGTACAGCGACTGCAAATATAAGGCCTCATGTTAATGTTACTACTTAGCTTCGGCTGGTGGAGGTCCTGACGAACCACGTCCAGATAAATGGTGATTTAAAAAAATAAAAAACGTAAAGTTGGTAGGTAGCAAAAAACAGAATGCACCTGAGCTCAATTTCGAGTCTCATATCAAATTTCGACAAACCTGTTTTTGCTTTGTCATTATGGGGCATAAAAAATATATATATATTGAATCCATTTTAGAATAAGGCTGTAACGTAACAAAATGTGAAAAAAGGGAAGGGGTATGAATACTTTCTGAATGCTCTATACAGTGGCTTACGATAGTATTCACCCCCCTTGGCAATTGGCATTTTGGCATTTTGTTGCCTATGCTGAGCACTTGTGTTAATCAAATGATACAACCCACCCCCCCAAAAAATCAATTTTAATTCCAGGTTGTAACCTGGAATTAAAATTGATTTTTTGGGGGGGTGGGTTGTATCATTTGATTAACACAAGTGCTCAGCATGTGGGAACTCCTTCAAGACTGTTGGAAAAGCATTCCAGGTGAAACTGGTTGAGAGAATGCCAAGTGTGTGCAAAGCTCTCATCAAGGCAAAGGGTGTTTACTTTGAAGAATCTAAAATATAATATATTGGTTACAACATGATTCCATATGTGTTATTTCATAGTTTTGTCTTCACTATTATTCTACATTGTAGAAAATAATCAAAATAAAGAAAAATCCTTGAATGAGTAGGTGTGTTCCAACTTTTGACTGGTACTGTATGTCCTTGAGTTGTCGAGGTGTTGGAGAATGTAGTGAAGGCCCATGTTGATGGCGTCGGCCACAGACCTATTGGCTCTGCATGGGGTCGAGGAGGGCGTTTGTGGTGGTTTTGAGATGGTTTTGAGTTGGACAAGGTGATCAAAGGTTTTCATGATGACCAAGGTAAAAGCTACAGGAATGTAGGTTGTTCAGGCCAGTCACCTTTTGTTTCTTCGGAAAAAGGATGATGGTGGAGGATTTGAAACAGGCAGCTACAGTGCATAGTTCCAGAGACTGATTGAATGTCAGTGAAAACCGGGGAAAGCTGGTCAGCGCAGTGCTTTAATGTGGTTGAGGAGACCCTTGAAGAGCTTGTTCACTTCCTGTTCTGTGTCCAGCTTGGGGAAGGCTGGACAGAGGGGAAGGTTGGGAGAGGGAAGGAGGGGGTGACATGGAAGAGCCAGGAGAGGGGTTGGGGGAGGGTGAGGAGTGAGAGTGGAATTGATGGGATGGGGGCAGGGTGGGGGGGTTGAAGGGGGGTAGAATCCTGATGGCGGAGCGTGTTGTCAGCTGAGGGGCAAAATGGCTGAGGAGACTTGATGGCTGAGGTCTCTTTGTGATTCAAAACGACAGTAGAACTCGTTCAGCTGGTTTGGCAGTAGTGAGTCGTCTGGTGCCTTGGGGGGTCTTTGTAGTTTGTGATATGCTGGAGACCCTTCCAGACAGAAAAGCAATAGGTGGTGAATTGCTGTTCTAGCCACTCCTTTTACAACTTTTAGCCACTTCAATCCCCTTGTTGAGCAGCTGTTTAGCAGTTCTATAAGCCTCTTTGTTGATGCCACCTCTTTGGCTGAGTGCAGAGCTCTGAGTTCAGCAGTGAATCACGGTTTGTTGTTGAATTTGACAAAAGTTATGGTTGGAATGCAGTTTTTCTCAAATACCCAGGTTTCCCCTTCAGACCTTTTTGGTAGATGATATGGCTGCACTGTGAATGTTTATGTATATTTTCCTACATCCAATTACAACATTTCTATCAGTTTTATACCCCAAAGCATCTATTTTTGTAAGCGTTACTGTGCAATAGGAAGTAACTAAATGCACCAAAATGTCTCACATTTTCTGTATTACATGTCACCATGATACCTAAATGCTATTTATCAAGTTTATTCTGCTGATCTGTGTATTTGTATGTATATTGTATACTGTTCTTCGGGCCCGTACCCCTCCAAATCCACCAGGTAGTGTATGCGACCACCCAAGCGCTTGGAGTCAAGAAGGGCTTGGACGGAATAAGCTGGTGCACCACAGACATCAAAAGGGTGCGCCGAGGTGCGCCACAGGAGGATGGAGAAGGCTGTACCTCATAGGCTTAAGAAGGAACACATGGAAGGATGAGGAGATCTGGTAATGGCGGGGCAACTGGAGACGGTAGGTGACAGGATTGATGCGGTGTGTTATTTTGAAGGGACCAATGAACCGGACACTGAACTTTTTGCAGGGGTCACGAAGCCTGATGTCCCGGATAGAGAGGCACACACGTTTCCCAGCGTGAAAGAGTGGAGTAGGTCAGGAGCGCAGGTCAGCAAACCGTTTCTGGGAGAGAGAAGCTTGATGGAGGTGCCGATGTGTGGGTCTCCCAAACCTGCTCGCTCTGTCGAAACCATTCATTCATCGATGGCAGGCACAGTTCTGGGTTCTGTCTCCCATGGGAACACGGGGGGTTGGTATCCGAGGACACACTGAAAAGGAGTGAGATGGAGTGAGGAATGCACCAGGGAGTTCTGTGCGTATTTTGCCCAGGCTAGATAGCAACTCCACTCGTGTGGTTGGTGGGTGCAGTGTTGGCAAGGTACTTCCCTATTTCCTGATTCAGGTGTTCTGTCTGCCCTTTGGTTTGGGGATGGTATCCGGAGGATAGACTGATGGAGACCTCCAGTCTGGGGTCCCCGATCCGAAACAATGTCTTCCGGGATCCCATACAGGCAAAACACCTGTTGGAACATGTACTCAGCCATTTCCATGGCATTAGGTAGATGCGCAACATTTCAATAGGCTTTGCAATTGCGTGAAAAAAAAGTGATGGCCTCTGCTGAAAGAGGAGAATCAGCTTCCTATAGGCTAGGCCTACCATATTTATTTTTCAACAGGAATATACCCTACCTGGCTGGCATGAAAATAAACCACGGGGAAAAGAGTCCTCCATTTGCTATTTAAGTGCATGGATGACATGTATTTTTCCTGCTGCCCCTGTTTTGACACAGGTGTATGATAATGGTCCTTTCTGAATCAAAGCAAACTTCACACATATTATTTAGTATACACTACCGTTCAAAAGTTTGTGGTCACATTAAAATAACATAAAATTGATCAGAAATACAGTGTAGACATGGTTAATGTTGTAAATGACCATTGTAGCTGGAAACGGCTGATTTTTAATGGAATATCTACATAGGCATACAGAGGCCCATTATCAGCAACCATCACTCCTGTGTCCCAATGGCACGTTGTGTTAGCTAATCCAAGTTTATCATTTTAAAGGCTAATTGATCATTAGAAAACCCTTGTGCAATTATGTTAGCACAGCTGAAAATGGTTGCGCTCGTTAATTAAAAGCAGCAATAAAACTAGCCTTCTTTAGACAAGTTGAGTATCTGGAGCATCAGCAAATGTGGGTTTGATTACAGGCTCAAAATGGGAAGAAACAAAGAACTTTCTTCTGAAACTCATGAGTCTATTCTTCTTCTGAGAAAGGAAGGCTATTCCATGCGAAAAATTGGCAAGAAACTGAAGATATCATATAACGCTGTGTACTACTCCCTTCAGAGAACATTGCAAACTGTCTCTAACCAGAATTGAAAGAGGAGTGGGAGGCCCCGGTGCACAACTGAGCAAGAGGACAAGTTCATTAGAGGGTCTAGTATGAGAAATATATGCCTCACAAGTCCTCAACTGGCAGCTTCATTAAATAGTACTCGCAAAACACCAGTCTAAATGTCAACAGTGAAGAGGTGACTCTGGGATGCTGGCCTTGTAGGCAGAGTTTCAAAGAAAAAGCCATATCTCAGACTGGCCAATACAATTTAAAAAATGAAGATGGGCAAAAGAACACAGACACTGGACAGAGGACGATTGGAAAAAACGAACAGATGAATCTAAGTTTGAGGTGTTCGGCTCACAAAAGAAAATGAAAATATGCTGGAGGAATGCTTGACGCAATCTGTCAAGCATGATGGAGGCAATGTGATGGTCTGTGGGTGCTTTGGTGGTGGTAACGTGGGAGATTTGTACAGGGTAAAAGGGATCTTGAAGAAGGAAGGCTATCACTCCATTTTGCAACACCATGCCATACCCTGTGGACGGAACTCAATTTCCTCCTACAACAGGACAATGACCCAAAGCACAGCTCCAAACTATGCAATAACTATTTAGGGAAGAAGCAGTCAGCTGGTATTCTGTATATAATGGAGTGGCCAACACAGTCACTGGATCTCAACCCTATTGCGCTGTTGTGGGAGCAGCTTGACCGTATGGTACGTAAGAAGTGCCCATCAAGCCAATCCAACTTGTGGGAGGTGCTTCAGGAAGCATGGGATGAAATCTCTTCAGATTACCTCAACAAATTGACAACTGGAATGCCAAAGGTCTGCAAGGCTGTAATTGCTGCAAATTGAGGATTCTTTGACGAAAGCAAAGTTTGAAGGACACAATTATTATTTCAATTTTAAAAAATCATTATATATATATATATATATAACCTTGTTAACGTCTTGACTATATTTCCTATTAATTTTGCAACTAATTTCATGTAAGTTTATGGAAAACAAGGACATTTATAAGTGTCCCCAAACTTTTGAACGGTAGCGTATGTAAAGACAAGATTAAATCAAGAAGTCTGATGGGTGACAATAATTAGCAGAATGCTTGAATGCCTTTCAAGCGACCTTTTTCAAATCATCATTAGTCGCATCATGCAGCCTTACAATGTATAACAAATCTAAACATATAGCCCAACATTTGTACAACTAAAGTTACATTGATAACTCTAAATTAAGCATATAGGAGTGCATATTTCTTTGTCATCCTCTCAACACAGAATAACCGCATGTGCGCTGTCCCTCAAATCATTTGGAGAAAGTATCATTTCTATTTCATTCAGCTTTGTTCAATTGTATTCTTCATACTTTAAAATAATGCCACGGAATTCTAAGCTAATCTTGTCTGCTAAATGAACTAGTGTAGCCCACAGCAATTTGGCATAACCAGGTCAGGACAACTCAGAGTATGCTATTCTGTTCTTCAGAAAAAGTCTACATATCACTGTGGTTTCTGTCTTCTCTTCCATCACTCACCACTTTCACTTCTCTGCCTGTGTGTGACATTTTCTGTGACTTCTGTTGTGTAAGCAGCTTCCCACACTCATTTGCAAAAAGTCGCTTAATGCTATTAAAACCCTCTGACAGCCTGAAAAGGAGTCGCTAGCAATTTGAAAACTGGGTAAGGTAGTCAAGAAACAGCTCCAGTCATGTTTTCCACATTTCTGCAAATAGTATCCTTAGAGCCCAGACTTATCCTGCATGCATTCTTGGTAAATGGAATTTGTTGTATGAGACCTGAAACAAAGCGCATAGCGAGAAAGAGAGAGAATAATTGATTGTGAATGGAAAATGTTCGCTCGGGGTGCAGGATGTGGTTTAAAGTGCAGGCCATTGTATGAGGTTGCAAGGGGTATTTTTGACTCATCATAATGTCTGTAAAACCACAATGAGGACATAGACCTACCGAGCAAGTTTTCATTAATCATTGGGTACATCGTGCGAAGAACATCAGCATAATTCATGTTCAAATTCACAACATACATAGGCATTTCATCATTAAGACCTTTAGGGATTGGCAGCCCTAGCTCACTATTTGGGAGACAAGAGACACTAATGAATATCCACCAACAAACTTTATTCTAAAGCTGGCTGAATATGTTTTGATGTATAACTATTTCAGATGATGAATGCTACCTCCAAACGAATGGAACATCGATGGGCTCCACATTTGCTCCGAGCCATGCTAACCTATATGTGGCTCTTTTTGAAGAACGTTTTGTTAATAATGAAAATGAAAATACAATTTTGAATAAAAGTCCTGAAGTGGTATCGATATAGTGATGACATTTTTTGCATATGGGAAGGAACGGAAAAAGAGCTGTCAGACTTCATGGCACTACTCAATGACCCCAATCTCAAATTCACTATCCATTGTGATACTCTAAGTGTTCATTACATCGAAATGTGGATTGAGAAATCAAATGGAACCCTGTTTACAATTCTGTATTGAAAATAAACAGACAGAAATACTCTAGTACAAGGGGACAGCTTCCACCCTGAACCATTTAAAATAGGACTTCCAAGAAGCCAGTTTTTCAGACGTATATCCCACTCCACAGAGGACCATCTAGAAAAAGCAGTGGAGATGTGCACTAGGTTTCTAAGAGGCTATAAGCCACAATGTGTGGATGGAGCTCTTAATTTGGCATTGGGAAAAACACGAGATGAACTGCTACAAAAAAGACCTTCTAAAGCTAAAGAACACTCCGTAATGTTCACAACTACATATACTTTGAATTCATGAAAAGTGGGAGATGCGGTCAAGAAAGACTGGCATATTTTATCATCGGACCCAGTGGCTGAATTTAAAAATCCACCACTTATTGTATATAGGAGAAGTCGCAATTTACGATAAATTGGTTCATGCCAAGTGCCTGCCACAAAAGAAAATCAGCCAGGCTCTTTTACGCCGTCTTCCAAATGGTAGCTATAAATGCAAAGGATGCGCACAGTCCAACAATATGATGAAGTGGGAATATTTCTGCCACCCACACACAGGAAAACGGTTCCAAATAAATGACATTATTACGTGTTCCACCACCCATGTTATTTACATTATTAAATGTCCATGTGGGCTCTGTTATGTCGGTAAAACCTCTCGTTCTCTCAAACAGAGGATCAGTGAACATAAAATTAAAATCAGGAGAAACGCAGTACATTTTAATGACCTGAAGCATGACATTTCTACCTTTAGATTTTGTGGCATAGAGAAAGTTAAGATATCAGACAGGGGAGGTGATATCAATAATACTCTGAGTAAAAGAGAATGTTTTAGGATTTTCACCCTCCAGACATTATTTCCTAAAGGTCTTAATGATGAAATGCCTATGTATGTTATGTTGTGAATTTGAACATGAATTATGCCCCTATTTAAGATTACTCTGATGTTTTTCATACGATGTACACAATGGAAAATTGCTCGGTAGGTCAATGTCCTCTTTGTGGTTTTACAGACGTGTTTAATACGTCTTATTTACACACTTTATTCTAATATTTATGAAATGTATGTTGTTATATTTGGTAGCACTTATTTGTTTTTCCCTTTACCTCATACCCCTTTCGATGCGTGGAACATATGTGGGTGGGGCTAGGTCTACATAAGGGTGCTAGTTTTTTTTTTTACTCACAAAAGCTCTGACGAAGGCCGTGAGGCCGATACAAAGCCCACTGATATTGCAAACTACTTTAAGGACTTTTTCATTGGCAAGATAAGCAAACTTAGGGATGACATGCCAACAACAAACACTGACACTACACATCCAAGTATATCGGACCAAATTATGAAAGACAAGAATTGTACTTTTGAATTCCATAAAGTCAGTGTGGAAGAGGTAAAAAAATTATTGTTTTCTATCAACAATGACAATCCACCGGGGTCTGACAATCTGGATGGAAAATTACCGAGGATAATAGCAGATCATATTGCCACTCCTGTTTGCCACATCTTCAATTTAAGCCTACTAGAGAGCGTGTGCCCTCAGACCTGGAGGGAAGCTAAAGTCATTCCGCCACCCAAGAATAGTAAAGCCCCCTTTACTGACTTAAATAGCCAACCAGTCAGCCTGTTACCAACCCTTAGTAAATTCTGGAAAAAATTGTGTTTGACCAGATACAATGCTATTTTACAGTAAACAAATTGACAACAGAATTGCAGCATGCTTATAGGGAAGGACACTCAACAAGCACAGCACTTACACAAATGGCTGAATATTGGCTGAGAGAAATTGATGATAAAATGATTGTGGGGGCTGTCTTGTAAGACTTCAGTGCAGCTTTTACATTATTGATCATAGTCTGCTGCTGGAAAAACTAATGTGTTATGGCTTTACACCCCCTGCTGCTGCTGATAGTCACACAGCTTCAAGGCCAAGATGTTCCGAAAGTAACAAAGCGCCTGAGACCACACAGGTGTGGTTGATGGCTTGTAGCAGAGTGAGAAAACACAGTCTAGACATCATCTTTGATGCTTTGTATCTCATCCAATGCAACAATGGGGTGGCAGGGTAGCCTAGTGGTTAGAGAGTTGGACTCGTAACTGGATAAAGAGTTGTCTAACAGAACACAGAGGGTTTTCTTTAATGGAAGCATGTCAAATATAATACAGTTAGAATCAGGAATTCCCCAGGTTAGCTGTTTAGGCCCCTTGCTTTTTTCAATTTTTACTAACAACATGCCACCGACTTTGAGTAAAGCCAAAGTGTCTATGTATGCGGATGACTCAACACTATACACGTCAGCTACTACAGTTAGTTTCAGAGCTGCAGTTAGTTTCAGAATGGGTGGCAAGGAATAAGTTAGCTCTAAATATGTTTTAAACTAAAAACATTGTATTTGGAACAAAACACTCACTAAACCCTAAAACTCAACTACATCTTGTAATAAATAATGTAGAAATTGAGCAAGATGAGATGACTAAACTGCTTGGAGTAACCCTAGATTGTAAACTGTCATGGTCAAAACATATTGATGCAGTGGTAGTTAGGATGGGGAGAAGTCTGTCTATAATAAAGCGATGCTCTGGCTTCTTAACAACACTATCAACAAGGCAGGTCCTACAGGCCCTAGTTTTGTCTCACCTTGACTACTGTTCAGTCGTGTTGTCAGGTGCCACAAAAAAGGACTTAGGAAAATTGCAATTGGCTCAGAACAGGGCAGCACGGCTGGCCCTTGGATGTACACATAAAATTAGATTTAAAAACAGATAATTTAATAAAAACACCATATGGAACAGCGGGGACTGTGAAGCAACACAATCACATGGATTTAGTACTGTAGATATGTGGTAGTGTCTCCCGACCACTCCTGTATTTATGCTGCAGTAGTTTGTGTCGGGGGCTAGGGTCAGTCTGCCTTATCTGGTACTAACTAGTCTGTGTCTCTCTCTCTGTCTGTCTCTCTCTCTCTCTCTGTCTGTCTGTCTCTCTGTCTGTCTCTGGAGATGTACTGCTTTAGTTCTCAGGCTGAGAACTGCCTGCACCTGCTGATAGTCACACAGCTTCAAGGCCAAGATGTTCCGAAAGTAACAAAGCGCCTGAGACCACACAGGTGTGGTTGATGGCTTGTAGCAGAGTGAGAAAACACAGTCTAGACATGTTTTTCTGATCTTTGATGCTTTGTATCTCATCCAATGGAACAATGGGGTGGCAGGGTAGCCTAGTGGTTAGAGCGTTGGACTCGTAACTGAAAAGGTTGCAAGTTCAAATCCCCAAGTTGACAAGGTAAAAATGTGTCGTTCTGCCCCTGAACAGGCAGTTAACCCACTGTTCCTAGGCCGTCATTGAAAATAAGCATTTGTTCTTAACTGACTTGCCTAGTTAAATAAAGGTAAAATAAATAAAAAATGTTAAGGTATGATTGACTTATGCATTTGATGTAGGTTGTCCACACCAACTAGTGTAAAGAATGTTGTCTCCCGTTTTGCCACACAGATCTTTACTATAGACTACTGAGGTATTCTGTATGAATCTCTGTCTGCAATTGCATTTTATTACTAAAGAGTTTTATACCAAGGTTCCTGTGTCATCTATCTGGAAGACTGATTGTTAAAGGAAACTTACATCACCCCATGTAAAAGACCACCCAACATTTGTGGAGCTTGCCAGGTGTGACCGCTGCGTCTGGATGATCTACGGCCCACTGTGCAGCGCATCAAAGTCTGAAATGAGAAAAAAAACACTGTGGTTGATGACTCATTCCAGTATGTAAGTGGCACCTCACTCATGGGGTTGATAATTACAGGAACAGTCAATAGCTAAATGTACGTACAAGCCCGTATACGATGTGTGTGTGACAAATGACCCAGAACCCCAGGTGTAATAGTTAGACATTCCTGAGGATCTAATGGAACCTTGTGTGAGGAACTTGGTTATAGATTAGGATGAACCAAGTCAGTACTAAGGTACTGGGTGACAAGTGATTGAAAGTGTTATATGAGTATGGTGTCCTTGCCTGAGGGAAGACACTGGTTTTATGTATGGTGACCTTGCCTGAGGGAAGACACTGGTTTTATGTATGGTGACCTTGCCTGAGGGAAGACACTGGTTTTATGTATGGTGACCTTGCCTGAGGGAAGACACTGGTTTTATGTATGGTGTCCTTGCCTGAGGGAAGACACTGGTTTTATGTATGGTGACCTTGCCTGAGGGAAGACACTGGTTTTATGTATGGTGACCTTGCCTGAGGGAAGACACTGGTTTTATGTATGGTGACCTTGCCTGAGGGAAGACACTGGTTTTATGTATGGTGTCCTTGCCTGAGGGAAGACACTGGTTTTATGTATGGTGACCTTGCCTGAGGGAAGACACTGGTTTTATGTATGGTGACCTTGCCTGAGGGAAGACACTGGTTTTATGTATGGTGTTCTAACCTCAAATCAAAGTTTATTTGTCACGTGCGCCAAATACAACAGGTGTTACAGTGAAATGCTTACTTACAGGCTCTGACCAATAGTGCGGAGAAAAAAAAGTATGTGTGTGTGTGTAGGTAAGTAAAGAAATAAAACAAACAGTAAAAAGACATTTGAAAAAAAGAGTAGCAAGGCTATATACAGACACCTGTTAGTCAGGCTTATTGAGGTAGTATGTACATGTAGGTATCGTTAAAGTGACTATGTATATATGATGAACAGAGAGTAGCAGTAGCGTAAAGAGGGGTTGGCGGGTGGTGGGACACAATGCAGATAGCCCGGTTAGCCAATGTGCGGGAGCACTGGTTGGTCGGGCCAATTGAGGTAGTATGTACATGAATGTATAGTTAAAGTGACTATGCATAAAAGATAAACAGAGAGTAGCAGCAGCGTAAAAGAGGGGTTGAGGGGGCACACAATGCAAATAATCCAGGTAACCATTAGGTTACCTGTTCAGGAGTCTTATGGCTTGGGGGTAAAACCTGTTGAGAAGCCTTTTTGTCCTAGACTTGGTATTCCGGTACCGCTTGCCATGCGGTAGCAGAGAGAACAGTCTATGACTGGGATGGCTGGGGTCTTTAATCATTTTTAGTGCCTTCCTCTGACACCGCCTGTTGTAGAGGTCCTGGATGCCAGGCAGCTTTGCCCCAGTGATTTTCTGGGCCGTACGCACTACCCTCTGAAGTGCCTTGCAGGCAAAGGCCGAGCAATTGCCGCTCAGGACCCATGCCAAATCATTTTAGTTTCCTGAGGGGGAATAGGCTTTGTCGTGCCCTCTTCACGACTGTCTTGGTGTGTTTGGACCATTCTAATTTGTTGTTGATGTGGACACCAAGCAATTTGAAGCTCTCTGAGAGAAGACACTGGTTTTGTTTTGATATATGTGTAATTGGTGGGACTATAGATTTGGTGTAAGATAATTGTTGTATGAGTTGAGTGTATTTGATAACAGTGAATGAATATATGCTAGTCAATATCAAGAATTTCTATGTACTGAAATAAATCTTGACTGGTATAGACAACAAGTCTTTAAGACTAGTACAAGAACGGATACATTTGCGGATTGGGAAAGACATGAGAGTTTACTCTTCCATTACATCAACAAGAGAGGAGACAGGGAGACCCCCGTATTGAAGTTAAAATACAATTGAAATCAATTGTGGTTATTTACCACACATATGTGAAACCATTTAGTGTGGTTAGTGAATAAATATAGTGATACTAAAGAAGAGGGGTTAGAGAAAAACTAACTGGGGGTTTCTACAGTACCATACAGATAAGTCACTCAGTCTACATTACATAGAACCTGATAAAAACAAAATCACGGGGCACCATGACAGATTCAACCAAAGGCAGTGCAGAGACGGTGGGTCCCACACCAATGACTCTAAGGCTAGGCCTGCCCTCTCTGACACTGCCCTGACTGATGCTGACTTGGAGCTTTTCGTTGACAGTTCTTCATATTTAGATCAAACTACAGGGAAGAAATATGCAGGGTTTGGTATTGTGACAATTGATAGAACCGCTCACATCCAACAACCCTTCCTTCCCAGAGGCTTTCTCAGCTCAACAGGCTGAACTTTTGGCACTAACCTGTAAAATGGGAGAAGGGAAAATGGTTACAATTTTCTCTGATTCTGCAATAGGGGTTTGTCTCTCCTGGTGTTGTGTCTGGAGGAGTAGGGGTTTTAACAATGCTTGTGGAAGTCCTATTCATAATAGAACTATGGTTTTAGATCTCTTGGAGGCTATGATGCTGCCCTCTGCTTTGGCTATTGCTGCTCACACTGGGGGGGAAAGATTTTGTGAGTATGGGTAACGCCATGGCAGATGAGGCTGCTAAATTGGATGCCTCCAAGTGTCACAGCCACTCCATGTTCTTCTCTGCTACTGTTGGGAAAGACTGCTACTGTTTGGGCCATACCATGGGCCAAGTGGCCAAAGTGGCCCATGGTATGGCCCATTTGTCAAGGGGGGCAAGACAATCTGGACCCTTTCTTTCTAAAAATGATTGAAATTGTTGCAACCCCTATTGAAATTATTACTAGCCTGTTCAACCTCTCGTGTCGTCTGAGATTCCCAAAGATTGGAAAGCAGCTGCGGTCATCCCCCTCTTCAAAGGGGGGGGGGGGGGGGCACTCTTGACCCAAACTTCTACAGACCTATATCTATCCTACCCTGCCTTTCTAAGGTCTTCGAAAGCCAAGTCAACAAACAGATTACCGACCATTTTGAATCCCACCATACCTTCTCCGCTATGCATTCAGAGCTGGTCACGGGTGCACCTCAGCCACGCTCAAGGTCCTAAACGATATCTTAACCGCCATCGATAAGAAACAATACTGTGCAGCCGTATTTATTGATCTGGCCAAGGCTTTCGACTCTGTCAATCACCACATCCTCATCGGCAGAATCGATAGCCTTGGTTTCTCAAATTATTGCCTTGCCTGGTTCACCAACTACTTCTCTGATAGAGTTCAGTGTGTCAAATCGGAGGGCCTGTTGTCCAGGCCTCTGGCAGTTTCTATGGGGGTGCCACAGGGTTCAATTCTTGGACCGACTCTCTTCTCTGTATACATCAATGATGTTGCTCTTGCTGCTGCTAATCCACCTCTACGCAGACGACGCCATTCTGTATACTTCTGGCCCTTCTTTGGACACTTAACTTTTTATGGCTGCAGGGGCAGTATTGAGTAGCTTGGATGAAAAGGTGCCCATTGTAAACGGCCAGCTCCTCAGTCTCAGTTGCTAATATATGCATAGTATTATTAGTATTGGATAGAAAACACTGAAGTTTCTAAAACTGTTTGAATTATGTCTGTGAGTATAAAATAACTTAAGCAAAAACCTGAGCAATTCCACTTCCTGATTTTTTGTCTGGGGGTGGCAGATCTTCAACCAAGCTTTCATTGAAATTGCAGCGAGATATGGATGAGTTTTCACTTCCTACGCCTTCCACTAGATGTCAACAGTCAATAGAACTGTCTGATGACTAATGTGAAGGGGGTTCGAATGACACAGGAAATAGTCACCACTGCCATGAGTTGACCATGCATTCACTACGCGCGTTCACAGGGGAAGAACCTGCTTTCCACCGCTCATTTGAAGTCATTCTAATTCTCCGGTTGGAACGTTAGCCGGTTGGAACGTTAGCCAGACCCCAGCCATCCCAGTCATAGACTGTTCTCTCTGCTACCGCATGGCAAGCGGTACCGGAATAATAGGGTTAGAGGAAGAGAATCCCAGTGGAGAGAGGGGAACCGGCCAGGCTTCCTCTGTGAAACTCTGACATCTTATCAAACCAGCAGCGACTTGTTAAAAGAGCAGAATAGTATGGTAGTATGGTGGCATTGGAGACATGCAATATCCCCAAACTGACATGTTAACATTTTTAAACAGTTTGGCCTAGATTCAATCCGTAGCACCAAAGATCCAGACTATAGCGCAATTGAAATTTAAATGCAATGTTCCCGCGTTAACGGAATGTATTCACAGTAAATGCTGCATATGACGGCCAAATCTAATTACCTTTAAATAATGAAAATAACGCTATGAGGTGGATCATCCGCGGTACGGCTCAGTTCTAGTCCTTAGAGTGGGGTTGCTATGGGTGGATCGAGTTCTTTATTCAGGAGTTTTTATTTATATACAAAACCAATTCAACTTTATAAAACACATTTTACTTCATAATCCAAAAATACAAACCATACAAAAAAAATATGTTGAATCATTTCTAAAGCTATCACATTAGGTCCTGACTACATGTCACTGCACTTCTCTGGTGTGGCTCAGTTAGTTGAGCATTGCGCTTGCAACGCCAGGGTAGTAGGTTAGATTCCTAATAAGTAACCACAAGATTTCAAGGGAAAATTCCTGCCAATGACACATGAGAACCAGGAAATGAACTACTTAGTCATTCTAGGTTCAACACGCGAGCCAAAGACTCCACAGTGCAATAGGCAGATTATGGCCCATTATGTTATATTTACAAACTTTATTGACTTGCTCAAGGTGGGTTGTAGACTATCGCAGCGTTGCACTGTGAACTGTTTTAAGCTTAAGGGGCTTTTGCTCATTAGATTATTGCATACAGGTTCTGATTGCTCACTCTGTAATCCGGAGTGTGTCATATTTTTTCTTTGCCCAGAGCAGGCGGGTCACATGCATGTCACCACGGTAACCAATGTCACTGCTCCAGCAGTACTCAGGAGACAGCACTCTACTGGGCTTATGGAGCCACAAGTACTTGTTGAGGTGACTCTCATCATGCCACAGAGCCTCCACCTGGTTCTCCTTGTCCTCCATGATGGTCTGGTAACAGGTCTCTGTCATATTTTTCACGTTCTGCCACGAGCCTCCAAACACGGCAGCATGATAGTAGAAGTCCCCAGTCTCCATGTAGGCCCTGGACCTGGGGTTGCGGTCGTAGGTGTACAGGCTCTGTGGTCGGTGGTAGTAGTAGGCGTGGAGCAGAGCAACAGAGTCTCCCAGAGCCTCTGAGCCAAACCGACCCACAAACACCTGGTCCACGTCAAAGCAGAAGATGTAGCGGCTGTATCGACGAATCTGTGACTCAATGGCGTCTGCAATGGCCCTCATACGCATCATGGAGATGTCCTGCCAGCGAGAGTGTCTCTGCACCCTCACAACTTTCAGGCTCCGCCCAGGACCAAGATGGATGTTTGGTACCCTCTCGGGAACATCCGTGAACACATAGTATGTCACAGGTAAAGCCACCATAAAGTGACGCTCAGCAGACAAAAGGAATGCCTCCAGGTAGGCATCTAGATACCTTGGGATGGGAAGGAGTAAAACCTCAAGTTTAAGAATAGCATCTCCAAATATGCTGCTTACAGTAAGTGACAGAAGTGTTTCATAAGAATGCTAGAAAAAAAATTTGGTCACCAAGATGAAAAACCGACCTGCCCACAGCGAATACAGTGAGAGAGACAGAGGAGTGGTTCCTCCTGTGCTCCTGGTCGTAATGATCTGGGTCAAACATTCCATCCCAGATCACAGGGGCTCCCCAGTCAGTGCAGGTCTGAACATCACCTCTGGACCTGGTAGGAACAGAGAGCCCAGCTAGCACATAATGTTTCTTAGAGCTTGGTGAGAGCGTGGTTGACCTATGGTTATTTTGCATACATTGGGAATGTTCTCAAATAGTTCAGAGAATGTTAAGAAACAGGGTTATTCTGTGAGAATTTCAATACTTCAGCGTAACGTTTCCTACAGTTTTACTTATTGTTCTATTTAAAGTCATGTTCTCATATTGTTCTGAGAACGTTCAGAAACAACGTTCTGTGGGCATTTTAGTATTCAGCATAATGTTTTCTGAAGGTTTCCTCAGGGTTCTATTTAAAGCCATGTTCTCAGAACATTGAGAACTTTCCATAAAAACAACAAAACATTAGTAACGTTCAAAGTGTGTTCTAAGAATGTTAAAAATATACATCCCGTTCTGTGTCAACAGAACTCTATGCTCGATCTTGTTTAATGTGTTAAGGTGTCTTGGCAACGCCCACTAATTGGTCACACCTGATCTTAATGAGTGCTTGTTTCCGTTGAAATGGGGTATGTTTGAATAGACTAAAATTAACAGCTTTGTATGAGTTTTAAAAAAACATGCCACACACCATCTCCTTCCAGGTGGCACAGTGGACTAATTCCATGGAACAGAAGATCATAGGTTAGAATCTCACTGACGCCATGTCACAAAAATCATGTTTGCACAATTAATGTCTAAGTAAAAACTTATATATACACATACACACACATGTTTAAAGGAAGATTTTCACAAACCTCCAAATAACATTCACCTTTCATTAAAAACCTTTCTAACATTTAGAGAATGTTCTCAGAATGTTATTCAAACAACCTATAATTTCAGTTCACAGAATGTTAATAAAACCTCCCAGGTAAACTTTCAGGGAACCACAGTAAAATGGTCAGAACCTCTCTGCAACCTAAATATGCAGACGACACAACAGTAGTGTGTTTGATTACCAACAATGACGAGACGGCCTACAGGGAGTAGGTGAGGGCCCTCGGAGTGTGGTGTCAGGAAAACAACCTCTCACGCAACATCAACAAAATAAAGGAGATGATCGTGGACTTCAGGAAACAACAGAGGGAGTAACAATTAGTAACAAACAAAAAATAGTGGGCCTTCTTGTGTAAACGCAGCCAGAGAAATTTATTTAGACATTAACCATGCATGTATTTTTTTGTGACACAGCATCAGTGAGATTTGAACCTAAAATCTTCCATTCTCTATCCATGGAATTAGTCCACTGCACCACCAAGATGAACATACCAATTCAAATAGTATGCATATAAAGCTGTTAATTTTAGTCTATTCAAACAGATACCATTCAAAAGAAAACAAGAACCCATTAACATCAGGTGGGGCTAATTAGTGGGAGCGGCCAACACACACACTTAATTAACAAAGATAGGGTAAGAGTTGAATACCCCTGCGCTATGAGGTCCGGCGCTTGCTGACACCTGGTGTCCCAGGTATAAATCAGTCCCTGGTTGGAGGGGATTAATGAAAAAGGTCCAGAGTTGAGTTTGAGGGAGATAGAGGATAGATTGTGTTTTGGTGATGCTGAGAACAGAATGTATCAAAGTTTCAAATAAAATTCTTAGAACATTCTCTGACAGTTAATATAGTTTATGGGATGTTTTTTTAATGTTCTCTGAAAAATTTGGAAACATGACTTTAAATGGAAACCTATAGGAAAATGTATGCTGAACTACTGTAATTCCTACAGAAGAATGTTGTTAATGATAATTTTCTGAAGAATTTGAGAAAATTCCCAATGTCAAACCAGTTGGAGATAAGGTGGCTGCAAAGAGATAGGCAGCGCCATTGAGGCAACCTCCATTTTGATTTAGTCCATCAACGATTGGTTGATTCTCCCTGATGGACAGGACTCCAACAAGGATCAGCCAATGAAGTTGGAAGTCCTGCCCAGTTGACTACATTAAAATGGTGAAAGCCCTCAATGTCAATGCCCAGTCTAATATGGCATGTTGGTCACTAGAGACCTCTATGGAACCTCGTAGAAGGGAGTATTTGTGGTGAGGAACTGAGGTGAGCTTAGCCCCATTCTTTTACCAATACAAAAAGCCATTAAAACAATCTTTAGATTTCATTTTCAGACTCCAACACAATATAAATAAAAGTAATGAACACAATAAAAGGAATGGCATGCTCTGAACATGATTGATATAAAAACAAAATGTCCTACCAAAGGTCTAGGGAAGCATCTATACTATTCCCCAGCTTCAGCTTCTCTCCAGGGGCTAGATGACATCGGTTCATGGGGATTAAGCCCTCCAAGTACCTACAACACAACAACATGCTGGGTCAAAACTTAAACTGTTTCTATGTTAAAAGGTATGGATAGTGTCAAGTGACTGAATTCATATACACTGCTCAAAAAAATAAAAAGGGAACACTAAAATAACACATCCTAGATCTGAATGAATGAAATATTCTTATTAAAATACTTTTTTCTTTACATAGTTGAATGTGCTGACAACAAAATCACACAAATTATCAATGGAAATCAAATTTATCAACCCATGGACGTCTGGATTTGGAGTCACACTCAAAATTAAAGTGGAAAACCACACTACAGGCTGATCCAACTTTGATGTAATGTCCTTAAAACAAGTCAAAATGAGGCTCAGTAGTGTGTGTGGCCTCCACGTGCCTGTATGACCTCCCTACAACACCTGGGCATGCTCCTGATGAGGTGGCAGATGGTCTCCTGAGGGATCTCCTCCCAGACCTGGACTAAAGCATCCGCCAACTCCTGGACAGTCTGTGGTGCAACGTGGCGTTGGTGGATGGAGCGAGACATGATGTCCCAGATGTGCTCAATTGGATTCAGGTCTGGGGAACGGGCGGGCCCGTCCATAGCATCAATGCCTTCCTCTTGAAGGAACTGCTGACAAACTCCAGCCACATGAGGTCTAGCATTGTCTTGCATTAGGAGGAACCGAAGGCCAACCGCACCAGCATATGGTCTCACAAGGGGTCTGAGGATCTCATCTCGGTACCTAATGGCAGTCAGGCTACCTCTGGCGAGCACATGGAGGGCTGTGCGGCCCCCCCAAAGAAATGCCACCCCACACCATGACTAACCCACCTCCAAACTGGTCATGCTGGAGGATGTTGCAGGCAGCAGAATGTTCTCCACGGCGTCTCCAGACTGTCACGTCTGTCACATGTGCTCAGTGTGAACCTGCTTTCATCTGTGAAGAGCACAGGGCGCCAGTGGCGAATTTGAAAATCTTGGTGTTCTCTGGCAAATGCCAAACATCCTGATCGGTGTTGGGCTGTAAGCACAACCCCCACCTGTGGACGTAGGGCCCTCATACCACCCTCATGGAGTCTGTTACTGACCGTTTGAGCAGACACATGCACATTTGTGCTGGAGGTCATTTTGCAGGGCTCTGGCAGTGCTCCTCCTGCTCCTCCTTGCAAAAAAAGGCGGAGGTAGCGGTCCTGCTGCTGGGTTGTTGCCCTCCTACGGTCTCCTCCACGTCTCCTGATGTACTGGCCTGTCTCCTGGTAGCGCCTCCATGCTCTGGACACTACGCTGACAGACACAGCAAACCTTCTTGCCACAGCTAGCATTGATGTGCCATCCTGGATGAGCTGCACTACCTGAGCCACTTGTATGGGTTGTAGACTCCGTCTCATGCTACCACTAGAGTGAAAGCACCGCCAGCATTCAAAAGTGACCAAAACATCAGCCAGGAAGCATAGGAACTGAGAAGTGGTCTGTGTTCCCCACCTGCAGAACCAGTCCTTTATTGGGGGTGTCTTGCTAAATGCCTATAATTTCCACCTGTTGTCTATTCCATTTGCACAACAGCATGTGAAATGTATTGTCAATCAGTGTTGCTTCCTAAGTGGACAGTTTGATTTCACAGAAATGTGATTGACTTGGAGTTACATTGTGTTGTTTAAGTGTTCCCTTTATTTTTTTGAGCAGTGTAGAACAGCCCTACGGTCCTTCTTTCTAAACATATGCTGCAAAACAAGAAGCAAACAATTGGCGTAGGGGAACAGCAGAGGAAAGGGAAATACTTAGTCAGTTGCACAACTGAATGATTCAACTGAAATGTGTCTCACATTTAACCCACCCCTCTGAAACATTGAATCATGGTGCTTTCATTAAGAAAATACACACCTTATTGATGTAGGTGTGAAGTAGGCTATGAAGAGTAGCACAGAGGCACATCCTGCACATGTTAATACACGCTTTGCCTTGTACAATACTCTGACGGAAAATAGACAGAAACGTTACGTCAAAAGGTGCGATAGGAGGTCAATGCAAACACTAAGGCCTATAGTTCCACTTTCACCTGATAACACATCATAAAAGACCAGGACATTTTTTAATTCTCTTTTCTGACAATGAAATCATTGACTCCAACATTGTGAACATTTAATTTATTATCATCAATGTTATTAGTTAATGGATTATGAGAGGGACTTTATTCATTTATTTATTTATTTATATAAAATAAACATCATGAAACATGTTTGTCAACATTTAGGCCTAATATATGAGTTTGGATTAGCATGGTTCCAGTCAAGGTGTTTTTTGTGTGTTTTTTTTAATACTCCAAAATGAAGTAAAAATATAAATAACTGGTCATTTCATTTATGTTAAAAATTAGTCTATTAACATTGATGACATTGCATCATCACAGAAGCCATACCTCATTGCGTGCCTGGAACTTTTGTCCCGAAGTCTGTTTCAGATGGTGAAACTGAGTTAAATGAATATGCTGAGGAAATTAAATGTACATTGTTAAGGTGAATACCAAACGGATGTTATTCTGACAATGATGTACAGCTCATCATACAGATAATTATTCCCATGAATTTAGGGTAATAAAATGTGCTTAATTGAATAGCCTAAATGTATCATACATCTGTGATTCTAAAGTGGCCTAAATACAGTTGGGTAATATTAAATCAAATGCAATGGACTGCAAACTGTCTGTAAGGCACTAACATCACGAACATATCAATTAGACAGCGTTTACACAAATTAAAAACAGCAATGTCATCAGGTGTAGATGGAAATGTTGTCGCCTACCTGCTTTGCTTGTTAGAACACCTAGCCGATTGATGCGTCTATAAAACACTTAATCTCAAGAGAAGTAGTTTCCTGTATATTGCGAGGGGGTAATTATTTACACCCAAAACATGGACGGAGAGAATCAACCCAACACCAGCATCTGATCATGCGTCGGTTTGTCCTTTTACCTGTTAGCGTTTTTCGTCATTAATCTTGTTCTGGGGGCAGCTCTGCAGAGTGGTCACCATCCGACACAGCCACAAAGTTATAAAATCACATTTTAAACTTAACCACAAAGCTAACCCTAATATGTAATTAAAAACCTAAAAGCAATTTTGTTTTCATGAACATTATAGCCAACTTTGACCTTGTAGCTGGCCAATCAAAAGTGGATAGCGCTCAGTTCTGCCTCCAGGACAAGACTCGTGACAATAAACGTTGATTTGCGAGATTACCTTTCGAGGTTATGATGCTATATATACAGAGCAGAAAAGAAAAATAAACAACATGCAAAACCCGATTGTGAGATATAAAAATACCAAATCGCTGTGCTGAATATCGCCAGGTGTGTATCATAGACCAATTTCAAATGCTTATTGTCATCAAAAGGTCAAAGAATGGTTTTATACCAGTCCGTTTAGGTCATGAAAAGGCATTTGGGAATCTTTTCATTCAGGTGTATGAGGTGACCACACCTTACTGCAGTTAATACTTTCCACAGGTAACTGAAAAGTACGGTATCTCTAGCATCATATGCCTATTTGAAATAAGTGTGTTTGCCAAGGAACAACAGTTGATAACAAGAGCCTCTACTTGGAGGGTACTATGGTGTTGAATGCTGAGCTGTAGTCAATGAACAGCATTCTTACATAGGTATTCCTTTTGTCCAGATGGGATAGGGCAGTGTGCAGTGTGATGGCGATTTATACATTATTATGTAAGGACCTATTGGCCAATAAAAATGATCCAAAACTATTGGAAAATGTTCATACTTTTTGCTCATTCTTACACAGTCCATTCTCTCTTAGTCTTGACTGTGTGTAATTCAGCCAATGTAACCTTGTATATGATACCACCATTTTTTAAATTATTTATTTAACCTTTATTTAACTCGGGAAGTCAAAGGAATTTATTGTTGTAATAATAGCCAGACCTATATAATAATTTACTATAGAAAAGGGGTTAACGGTTAATATAGTTTACAGTATATTATTCCATGCTATAAAATCAAAATGCATAAGAGAAGCATCAATATGGGACAAATACAATGTGATGATACAATTAAAATAAGGTTAAGGCTTAAATGCGTTTTTAAAATAACAATGTTAATCATTAATATTTAGACATGAGAACAAACGGATTACAAGATACAAGGAGGTATTTCTGTACATAAAGATATCTACACATATTTCATATGGACACTCAAAACAGGAATTTACTCTTTATGTATCCATTAAAGGGCATATAATATCCTGCAGGACATAGCTGCAAAATACATGTACAAAATTATCACTCAGTAGAAAATCTCAGTAGACTTGTTTTGAAATTGTTTCTGTAGTTAAACAGATACGATTGGCATTCCTGAAGCATTAGTTTGTTGATTTAATTTAATCTTAGAGAAGTTAAGCTAATTGATAGCATCCAAATTGGCTATTTTAATTTCAGTAAATATAGTACCCAAAATCCAATTTGGACCAAACGTCTTCCTACCATTGAGTAAGACATGAGGAATAAAAAATGTAAAGTCGCCCACAAACACCCCGTGCCAATCCCACCCCAACAACCAGTATCAGTTCTTTATTTGACAAGTAGTATGAAGCTGTGACGATGTCATTTATTCTGTGAATGTCAGTGAAATGTTAGAGAAATTAGTGATGGAAGTCGCTTGCATTATTTACAATAAAGTGTGAAAATACCATGTTTTGACCACTAGATGCCGCTGTTCCTGCTATACCTCCACACTCATCAATGTTGCTGGTCTCTTGTGTCTATTAAATAGATCATAACATTTCCTTAGCAATTTTGGGTAGAAAATCAATATATTTGGCTTGATGAAAATACATCTTGGTCATCCTCACAATTCAAGCCAGTCCTCTAGGAAAACAAATCAGTTTGTCCTTCTTAATCTGTGTCCAGGAAACGGCTTTTTGTGTGTTGCTCATTACCTTCAAAAATATATGGATGAGTTACTGTTAGACCATTTCTGGTGAACAATCAAATTATTAGGCTACAGCAGTTCTCATGGTGTCAATGTTATGGTCTTCAAAGTCCCAAACACAAACTGTGTAGTGTTTTGCAATTGGTGTTGGTTGTGTTGAGTTTAATGGTAAATGTCACAATACATACAGAGTGGTTTCCTGATAATGTTATTGAAAAACATAAGACTGCCATGCAATTCATTACATTATTAGGGTTGTCGGAAAAGTCTTCATATAAGAATTGCATAAAGATAGACCTCTCAAGAGAGCAGACACTTGTTGGACTATTCAAGGAGAGTTTGGTTGAAGCATTAGGTTGCTAAGAGAAGGACAAACCAAATTGCTTTCATGGAGGAATTTATTTTCATAAAATATATTGGTTAAGAACCCAAAGTTGCAAAGGAAATGTTGTGACCAATTTAATAAACACAAAGAGACCAGCAAAATGGATGTGTGTGGCAGTATAGTAAGAACAGCGGCATCTATTGGTCAAAACATGGTACTTTCACAGTACCTTTGGGTAAATAATGCAACTTCAAATTACACATCTCTCTGAGCAGGTAGAGAAAAAAAATAACCAGATTCACAAGGTACACATTACATAGTATGGAGAAGCAATACTCCAAGCCACAGCTTCATACTACTGTCAAACAAAGAAAAATTATACTGTTTACTGGTTGTTGGGGTGGGATTGACATGGCTTTTTACCTTTTTTTTGGGGGGGGGGGGGATTCCTCATGTCTAACTCATTGGTAGGAAGACGTATGGTCCAAATTGGATGTTGGGTACTATATTATCTGAATCCCACAAATTAAAATGGGCAGTTGGAGTGCAATCAATTAGCTACATTTCTCAGAGATTAAATGATATTTAAAAATAATAACGTTTCAGGAATGATAATCCTATCTGTTATTAATTACAGAAACAGTTTCTGAACAATCTCAAATGGTTGGTGTCGAAATCCTCTCGTGTGATTTTTGAGGTGCAACAACACAGTAGATAGTGAGGAGGCAGCACATGTTGCTCTTGACAGAGTTTCACAGTTGTAAACCTATGAAAGGCCAGGAGGTATCACATTTTGTAATGTGCCTTGCTATTTCTCTGCCATTTTCAACCAGATAGCACACCATATACATCACTGGCAGACAGGGACAATATATTCTAATTCAAACCGTTAGGGATTACAATTATTTGGTTGCAAACCTGTGCATTCTTGGATTTGGCCTTTTCATCTCTACTTCATAGGTAAAATAGAAGGAAATATGAGGATACCCCTTCCCTCATCAATGTAAGTAAACAAATCTATGTAGCACACAGGAAGAGCTCATGCATGTACTTTACCACAGCATTCCAAATGGTGAAGCGGTTCTTCCGGCAAGTCACGTTGAAATGTTGCATATATTTCGTAAATTTCCATTTTTAAAATGAGTGTCTGCTTCTTTTAAAATATTGTTAAAAGTCTCTCAGTTACTGGAATGGCTTGAACCAACAAATATGTTCAGAGCATTTGGAAAGTATTTAGAGCCCTTGATTTTCCCCCCATATTTTGTTACATTTCAGCCTTGTTCTAAAATTAATGATTTTTTTTTTTTCCATCAATCTACACACAATACCACATAATGACAAAGTAAAACGTTTAGAAATGTGTGCAAATGTACTAAAATAAAAACTGAAATATGACATTTACATAAGAACTCAAGTCTCTTTACCCAGTACTTTGTTGAAGCACCTTTGGCAGCGATTACAGCCTCAAGTCTTCTTGTGTATGACGCTGCAAGCTTGGCAAACCTGTACTTGGGGAGTTTCTCCCATTCTTCTCTGCAGAGCCTCTCAAGCTCTGTCAGGTTGGATGGAAGCGTCACTGCACAGCTATTTTCAGGTCTCTACAAAGATCAATCGGATTCAAGTCTGGGCACTGAAGGACATTGAGACTTGTCCTGAAGCCAGTCCTGCGTTGTCTTGAATGTGTGCTTAGGGTCGTTGTCCTGTTAGAAGGTGAGCACTCTGGAGCAGGTTTTCATCAAGGATGTTTCTGTACTTTGCTCTGTTCATCTTTCCCTTGATCCTGACTAGTCTCCCAATCCATGCCGCTGAAAAATATTCCCACAGCATGATGCTGCCACCACCATGCTTCACTGTAGGGATGTTGCCAGGTTTCCTCCAGACGTGACGCTTGGCATTCAGGCCAAATAATGAAACCAAGATTTAACTAGAACAGAGAATCTTGTTTCTCATGGTCTGATTCTAACTCTTAGCGGGCTGTCATGTGCCTTTTACTGAGGAGTGGCGTCTGTCTGGCGACTCTACCATAAAGGCCTGATTGGTGGAGTGCTGCAGAGATGGTTGTCCTTCTGGAAGGTTCTCCCATTTCCACAGAGGAACTCTGGAGCTCTGTCAGTGGCCATCGTGTTCTTGGTCACCTCCCTGATCAAGGCCCTTATCCTCCGATTGCTCAGTTTATCCAGCAGCCAGCTCTAGGAAGAGTCTTGGTGGTTCCAGACTCCTTACATTTAACAATGATGGAGGCCATTGTGTTCTTGGACCTTCAACGCTGCAGAAATTTTTTGGTACCCTTTCCCAGATCTGTTCCTCGACACAATCCTGTCTCAGAGCTCTACAGACAATTCCTTTGACCTCATTGGCTTGGTTTTTGCTTTGACATGCACTGTCAACTGTGGCACCTTATATAGACAGGTGTCTGCCTTTCCAAATCATGTCCAATCAATTTAATTTACCACAGGTGTACTCCAATCAAGTTGTAGAAACATCAAGGATGATCAATGGAAACAGGATGCACTTGAGCTCAATTTCGAATCTCATAGCAGAGAGTCTGAATAATTTTTATTTGTAATACAGTTGCTAAAATTTCTAAAAGCCTTTTTCCGCTTTGTCATTAGGGTATAGGGTATTGGCTGAAAAGGCTGTAACGTAACAAAATGTAGAAAAGGGGAAGGGGTCTGAATCATTTCCGAATGCACTGTATGTCAGTTCCATAATGGACCATTTCATTTCTTCAATACATGGCAGTGCTTATCAATTCAGCAAACCAAAACATGGCAGTTTCTACAAATATCAGCATCAGATTCAAAATATATATTTTAGTGCTCTTCAGGATAGCCTTGAACAGTTTCCTTTTAAATACCATGGACAATAACAAGATGAAAAATACAACTACAACAATAACACAAAGGTATTGACCCTCCAAATGGAAAGTATTTTGTGTGCATTGTTGTCTAAAAGACATACTTAAATGTGATAACTTACTTGAGAACATTTTCTTTTTAAGTAACAAAATGATGCAAACATTGACATTAGGATTGGTACAAAAAATGCTTGAATAAATGATTTAGCTATTCATCTTCTTGGACTAACTAAAAGGAAGACAAATGTTTCCAATGCAAATATACTTTTGCAAAGAGTAAAGGGAGAATAACAATATCAAAAAAGTGGTCCTTTAATGCTTTATAACACCTAGGGTGAATGTTTTTAGCTGCCTGGAGCAATGCTTTTTATTGTCTTAGCATAGGCCAAAAAGGTTTTTACTCTACCATGAGGCCTGAAAGTGCTGTAAAATCATTTTTGGATGTCCCAAACATTCCCCAACCACAAAATACAAAAAATAAATAAAAAGAGTCTGGCGTCTTTTGAAAAGGTACAAATACAGTCTGGCACATTTTTGGAACCCGCATAGGGGAAAACAAACAAATAAAAGCCCATATCTAGGATTGATTACGCTAAAGTGGAGGGGTGACCTTACAGGGGGTTCCTCCATGAGGGTCAGGGGTAGGGTGTCAAGGTGAATTGCTCAGATGAGGGAGATCCGTATGGGGATATTAGGAGACCCTGTCCTCTGTGGAGAGTGATGGCTCACCAGGTGTTCCACCACCGTGTGTTTAGACATGTGCTTCATAAGGTAGGTCTCCTGAAGACAAACAAAGAAGGGTTCAGTCAACACCGAGGCTCAGTAGACAAAGAGGTATACATGCTTCACTAAAGCGACATTGTTGAGTGATGATCTGACAACATTGGCTCACTCTTATTGCCTGAGAATGAGGAAACAAAGAACGGTCAATTGCAAACAGCGTTGCATGGTTTCTCACATCCTGTGAAAACATCAGCTCATGCTGCACTATAGCCTACTCACTGAGGTGTAGGCTCTGCCACACATGCTGCAGCAGTAGGCCTTGGCGTTTTTGATGGCATGCACAGACAAGTGAATCTGCAATGAGGCTGAGTCCGAGTAGGCACGGTAGCAGTTTGGACACTTGTAGGGCTTGTCTTTGTTGTGCTGTCTCTGGTGAGACTGGGGCAGGGAAAGAGACGGACACAGAGATTACCTAATACAATTATTCACAGACCTACAGTACCAGTCAAAAGTTTGGACACAGCGACTCATTCAAGGGTTTTTCTTTATTTTTTACTATTTTTTACACTGTAGAATAATAGTGAAGACATCAAAACTATGAAATAACACATGCAATCATGTAGTAACCAAAAAAGTGTTGAACAAATCAAAATATATTTTAGATTTTAGCTTCTTCAAAGTGCCATAATATGGACTTGGGTCTTTTACCAAATAGGGCTATATTCTGCATATCACCCCTACCTTGTCACAACACAACTGATTGGCTCAAACGCATTAAGGAAATAATTCCACAAATGTACTTTTAATAAGGCATACCTGTTAATTGAAATGCATTCCATGTGACTACCTCACGAAGCTGGTTGAGAGAATGCCAAGAATGTGCAAAGCTGTCATCAAGGAAAAGAATGGCTATCTCAAATATTGTCACACCCTGATCTGTTTCACCTGTCTTTGTGTTTGTCTCCACGCCGCACCAGATGTCTCGCATCTCCCCTGATTATCACCTGTGTATTTATACCTGCATTTTCTGTTTTGTCTGTTGACAATTAATCTTGTCCCGTCAGTTTGTCTTAGTCTTGCCAGTTCTGACCTTTCTGCCTGTCCTGACCCTGATCTTGCCCGCCGTCCTGTACCTGCCTGACTCTGATTTGGATTACGACCCTTTGCCTGCCTCGACTTACCTTTTGCATGCACCTTGCATGCACTAAACTCAGCAAAAAAAGAAACATCCTCTCACTGTCAACTGCGTTTATTTTCAGCAAACTTGACATGTGTAAATATTTGTATGAACATAACAAGATTCAACAACGGAGTCATAAACTGAACAAGTTTCACAGACATGTGACTAACAGAAATTGAATAATGTGTCCCTGAACAAAGGGGGGGTCAATTCAAAAGTAAATGTCAGTATCTGGTGTGGCCAGCTGCATTAAGTTCTGCAGTGCATCTCCTCATGGCCTGCACCAGATTTGCTAATTCTTGCTGTGAGATGTTACTCCACTCTTCCACCAAGACACCTGCAAGTTCCCGGACATTTCTAGGGGGAATGGCCCTAGCCCTCACTCTCCGATCCAACAGGTCCCAGATGTGCTCAATGGGATTGAGATCCGGGCTCTTCGCTGACCATGGCAGAACACTGACATTCCTGTCTTGCAGGAAATCACGCACAGAATGAGCAGTATGGCTGGTGGCATTGTCATGCTGGAGTGTCATGTCAGGATGAGCCTGCAGGAAGGGTACTAAATGAGGGAGGAGGATGTCTTCCCTGTAACGAACAGCATTCAGATTGCCTGCAATGACAACAAGCTCAGTCCGATGATGCTGTGACCCACCGCCCCAGACCATGACGGACCCTCCACCTCCAAATAGATCCCGCTCCAGAGTACAGGCCTCGGAGTAACGCTCATTCCTTCGAAGATAAACGCGAATCCGACCATCACCCCTGGTGAGACAAAACAGTGACTTGTCAGTGAAGAGTACTTTTTGCCAGTTCTGTCTGGTCCAGCGATTGGGGATTTTTATCCATCGGCGACATTGTTGCCGGTGATGTCTGGTGAGGACCTGCCTTACAACAAGCCTACAATCCCTCAACCAGCCTCTCTCAGCCTATTGTTGACAGTCTGATCACTGATGGAGGGATTTTGCGTTCCTGGTGTAACTCGGGCAGTTGTTGTTGCCATCCTGTACCTGTCCCGCAGGTGTTATGTTCAGATGTACCGATCCTGTGCAGGTGTTGCGACATGTGGTCTGCTACTGCGAGGACGATCAGCTGTCCGTCCTGTCTCCCTGTAGCACTGTCTTATGTGTCTCACAGTACTCACCCTTTACAATGAAGATCTGTGAAGTTATTTGGATTTTTACGAATTACCTTTGAAAGACAGGGTCCTGAAAAAGGGATGTTTCTTTGTTTGCTGAGTTTATAATAAGTTCTGAGACTAGAACTATCTGCCTCTTGTGTCTGCATCTGGGTCTTAACCTGAGCCATGATAAATATAAAATAGATTTGGATTTGTTTAACACTTTTTTGGTTACTACATGATTCCATTTGTGTTATTTCATAGTTTTGATGTCTTCACTATTATTCTACAATGTATAAAATAGTAAAAATAAAGAAAAACCCTGGAATGAATAGGTCTCTAAACTTTTGACTGGTACTGTATTTGTCTAGACATTCAGGGTGGGGAAACACCTGTCAAACCAGGCCATCATCTGACCCAAATGGAGGAAAATCATGCTGAATATGTAATGTTCAAAATCTAAAACATACTACAGTAAAAATACAATTATTTACAAAAGTTGGCAATAATTTCAGATATAATAGCATGTGTGTGAAATATATGAGGAATGAATAGCATTGTCTTTGACTGTGGATTTGATATGTTATGTGTTCCTCTACTGTAAAACCAATTGTGACAAATGTGACACTTTAGGAGACATTTTATACCAACCACAGCGGTAAAGAACCCAGCATCAATGCTTCAAAAGTAGAACCTGAGCATGAGTTTAACTGAAAATACCTGCAGATTGGAGAGCTGGGTGAAGGCTTTTGCACAACCTGGATGGGCACATTTATAGGGCCGATCCCCAGTGTGAATTCTGTAAAAGATATAGTGTGTATATATAGTAAATGAGGCTGCAGCATCCGGCACACATGTCGACATAGGGCAGCAGGCCGGATATTTTATTTTCTCTCTCTCTCCCTCTCCCTCTCCCTCTCTAAGATACTTCACTTCCTTTTTGATATAATCTATAAAGGCAAATAACACTAGGGTAAATAAACGTAGGCCTAGATTCAATCAGATCAAGCCATTAACCGGCCGTAGCTGATGATGTGGCGTGTCGGAGGTGTAACTGTGTTGGAGCAGTCAAATCGGTGAGTCCCACTCACGTTTGTTCAGAATGAGAAAGTGTAGGCAATATAGAAATAATGACATTCCAATTGAAAATCATTAAAGAAAATAATGGTTTCTATCAGCCTTAGAGGTGTAGATTACAACTCACATTCCTGTGCCATCTTATAATCAAGACTGCATAGGATGTATCTTCATGCGACTCGGTGCATGACAGCTCTAACACAGTTCCGACACCGCCAAAACAACTGCAGGTGTCAGGTAGATAGAATCTATCCCTTCAAGCGTTAGGATTCTGGGAAAGATACATCATCACCACACTATACGACTTATTTTCCTTTTTGGTGTTCTTGGTAGAGCACCTATAAAGATCTTTATAGGGTACATGAAAACACTATCAAACTTGTGATCAAATAAGATTTGACCTTGTGTGCTGCTGCAGGTGGGAGAGCTGGCGGAAGCATTTCTCGCAGTAAGAGCAGTGATAAGGTTTGACACCCAGGTGAATGCGGAGGTGCTGGGCCAGGTAGGATGCGTTGGTGAAAGATTTGGAGCAGTAGGGACACTTGTGCGGCTTGACCTCTGTGTGAGACTTGGAGTGCATCTGCATGTCTGACTTGGAGAAGAAGGTCAGTGGGCACAATTTACACCTGTGCAAACACACACACGAAACACACCGTAAGCAATCAATATGACAGTAAGACATTTGGAGTGAAATCAACATGTAGCAGTCTATAAAAGTGTAATGTGTGCTCATGCCTGTAGCATTTGCCCTCTTTGGGGATGATGGTGTGGCAGGATTGGTCGTTGCCTGAAGCGAGGATTGGGTAAGGCACCACCAACAGAGGGCCACCACTGTTCTCTGCTTTTATCTTCTTACGCCCTCGCCCCTCCATCTTGGGAGGGGGCCCCAGCAGTCCAGCAAGGCCCCCGTTACTTTTGATTTGCTCCCTCCCAGGGCCACTGGCCAAGCTGGAGAGGACATGATGAGGCGAGAGGGCTCCGCCTAGCCGGCTCTGGCTGTTGGAGGTGGGTGTGGTCAGAGTGATGGAGGTGTTATGGTTGCCAGTTCGAGAGGAAAGTGCCAGACCTGGCAAGTCAAGAGGTGAAAATGACTTCCAAACAAGATTTAACAGAACTGTAATGCAAGACTGAATATATACACTATATATACACAAAAGTATGTGGACACCCCTTCAAATTAGTATATTCGGCTATTTCAGCCACACCAGTTGCTGACCGGTGTATAAAAATCGAGCACACAGCCATGCTATCTCCATGGACAAACATTGGCAGTATGTTGGCCTTACTGAAGAGCTCAGTGACTTTCAATGGGGCACCGTCATAGGATGCCACCTTTCCAACAAGTCAGTTCGTCAAATTTCTTCCCTGCTAGAGCTGCCTCTGTCAACTGTAAGTGCTGTTATTGTGAAGTGGAAACGTCTAACAGCAACAACAGCTCAGCCGCGAAGTGGTAAGCTACACAAGCTCACAGAAGGGAACTGCCGAGTGCTGAAGCGCGTATCGCGTAACAATTGTCTGTCCTCGGTTCCAACACTCACTACCGAGTTCCAAACTGCCTGGGAGCTTCATGTAATGGGTTTCCATGGCAGAGAAGCCGCACACAAACCTAAGATCAACAATGCTCAATGCCAAGTGTCGGCTGGAGTGGTGTAAAGCTCGCCGCCATTGGACTCTTGAGCAGGGAAAATGCATTCTCTGGAGTGATGAATCACGCTTCACCATCTGGCAGTCAGATGGACGAATCTGGGTTTGGTGGATGCCAGGAGAATGCTACCTGCCCCAATGCAAAGTGCCAACTGTAAAGTTTGGTGGAGGAGCAATAATGGTCTGGGGCTGTTTTCATGGTTTGAGCTAGGCCCCTTAGTTCCAGTGAAGGGAAAACAACGCGACAGGATAAAATGGCCAAGTTAACAAACAGATCACAGACCATTTGGAATCCCACCGTACCTTCTTCGCTGTGCAATCCGGTTTCCGAGCTGGTCACGGGTGCACCTCAGCCACGCTCAAGGTACTAAACAATATAACCGCCATCCATAAAAGACAGTACTGTGCAGCCGTCTTCATCGACCTGGCCAAGGCTTTTGACTCTGTCAATCACTGCATTCTTATCTGCAGACTCAACAGACTTGGTTTCTCAAATGAATGCCTCGCCTGGTTCACCAACTACTTCTCAGATAGAGTTCAGTGTGTCAAATCGGAGGGCCTGTTGTCCGGACCTCTGGCAGTCTCTATGGGGGTGCCACAGGGTTCAATTCTCGGGCCGACTCTTTTCTCTGTATATATCAATGATGTCGCTCTTGCTGCGGGTGATTCCTTGATCCACCTCTATGCAGACGACACCATTCTGTATACATCTGGCCCTTCTTTGGACACTGTTGACAAACCTCCAAACGAGCTTCAATGCCATACAACACTCCTTCCGTGGCCTCCAACTGCTCTTAAATGCTAGTAAAACTAAATGCATGCTCTTCAACCGATCACTGCCCTCACCCGCCTGCCCGACTAGAATCACTACTCTGGACGGTTCTGACTTAGGTATTTGTAGTTGTCCACATATTCTAAGTGTCTGTCTAAACTGTAAACTCTCCTTCCAAACTCATATTAAGCATCTCCAATCCAAAATTAAATCTAGAATTGGCTTCCTATTTCGCAACAAAGCTTCCTTCAATCAGGCTGCCAAACAGCCGCGTAAGAACTGACTATCCTACCAATCCTCGACTTCGGCGATGTCATTTACAAAATAGCCTCCAACACTCTACCCAGCAAACTGGATGCAGTCTATCACAGTGCCATCCGTTTTGTCACCAAAGCTCCATATCAGCCACCACTGCGACCTGTATGCTCTCGCCAAACCCACTGGCTCCAGGTCATCTATAAGTCTTTGCGAGGTAAAGCTCCGCCTTATCTCAGCTCACTGGTCACCATAACAACACCCACCCGTAGCACACGCTCCAGCAGGTATATCTCACTGGTCATCTCCAAAGCCAACACCCACTTTGGATGCCTTTACTTCCAGTTCTCTGCTGCCAGTGACTGGAACGAATTGCAAAAATTGCTGAAGTTGGAGACTTCTATCTCCCTCACAAATTTTAAGCATCAGCTATCTGAGCAGCTTACCGACCGCTGCAACTGTACACAGCCCATATGTAAATAGCCCATCCAATCTACCTACCTCATCCCCATATTGTTTTTTTACACACCAGTATTTCTACTTGCACATCTATCACTCCAGTGTTAATTTGCTAAATTGAAATTACTTCACTACTATGGCCTAGTTATTGCCTTACCTCCTTACTCCATTTGCACACACTGTATGTAGATTTTTATATTGTGTTATAGACTGTACTTTTGTTTATTCCATGTGTAACACTGTGTTGTTGTTTTTTGTTGCACTGCTTTGCTTTATCCTGGCCAGGTTGCAGTTGTAAATGAGAACTTGTTCTCAACTGGCCGTCCTGGTTAAAAAAAGGTGAAATCAATAAAAAACAATGACATACTAGATGATTCTGTGCTTCCAACTTTGTGGCAACAGTTTGGGGAAGGCTCTTTCTTGTTTCAGCATGGCTGGCCCTCGCTACATATTCGTCGCCAGACCCACTGGCTCCAGGTCATCTACAAGTCCATGCTAGGTAAAGCTCCGCCTTATCTCAGCACACTGGTCACGATGGCAACACCCTTCCGTAGCACGCGCTCCAGCAGGTGTATCAGGTGTAGCAGGCGCGAACCCGGGACCCTCTGAACACATCAACAACAGTCACCCACGAAGCATCGTTACCCATCGCTCCACAAAAGCCGCGACCCTTGCAGAGCAAGGGGAAACACTACTTCAAGGTCTCAGAGCAAGTGACGTCACCGATTGAAACGCTATTTAGCGCGCACCACCGCTAACTAAGCTAGCCGTTTCACATCCGTTACACATACAGGAATGGTTTGTCGAGATCAGTGTGGAAGAAACTGACTGGCCTGCACAGAGCCCTGACCTCAACCCCATCGAACACCTTTGGGATGAATTGGAACACTGACTGCGAGCCAGGCCTAATCGCCCAACATCAGTGCCCAACCTCACTAATGCTATTTTGGCTGAATGGAAACAAGTCCCCGCAGAAATGTTCCAACATAATTTGGAAAGCCTTCCCAGAGGAGTGGAGGCTGTTTTATAGCAGCAAAGGGGGACCAACTCCATATTAATGCCCATGATTCTAGAACGTTTGACCAGCAGGTGTCCACATACTTTTTTAATTACGCAGACTTTTTCAGAGAAAATTATTTCTTGACATGTTCCCTTTTAGTTAGTCGCTCAACATAGGAATACTCTTTGTGCCTGCTCCTTGGCTGAAGTACTTTGAAATCACACCGGTAAGCCAAAAGTCATGTCACATTTTGAGAAGCCTGGATTAGTCTACAGGCCAATAGTACGGGATTCTGGAAAAAGGCTGTGGAAGTCAGCCTCTCTTTCCGTGTATGTGCCAGGAGGCACAAATGTCAAAACAATGTCATTACCTGATAGGTGATTCGTTCTAGAGGGTTGGTCAATGATTTGACGCAAATGCCAGTCTTCCCACAATCCTCTTGCTTTTATAGCCGTCTTATCGTCCAGATTCAAATTTACATCACCAAGAATACGTCCTGTTAGAGATGTGCAGAAAATGCACATAATTTACCAGAAATGCTTTTACAGGAAATATAAAGCCTTGGCTCACAAGACTCAATAACAATTTTCCTTATCTATCCATCCATCAAGGATAAAAAAATATAAGTATTACAGTAATTACAAGATACAGTGCCTTGCGAAAGTATTCGGCCCCCTTGAACTTTGCGACCTTTTGCCACATTTCAGGCTTCCGTCCCAGTCTCAGGTCTTTTGCAGACTCCTTCAGGTTTTCTTCCAGAATGGTCCTGTATTTGGCTCCATCCATCTTCCCATCAATTTTAACCATCTTCCCTGTCCCTGCTGAAGAAAAGCAGGCCCAAACCATGATGCTGCCACCACCATGTTTGACAGTGGGGATGGTGTGTTCAGAGTGATGAGCTGTGTTGCTTTTATGCCAAACATAACGTTTTGCATTGTTGCCAAAAAGTTCAATTTTGGTTTCATCTGACCAGAGCACCTTCTTCCACATGTTTGGTGTGTCTCTCAGGTGGCTTGTGGCAAACTTTAAACGACACTTTTTATGGATATCTTTAAGAAATGGCTTTCTTCTTGCCACTCTTCCATAAAGGCCTAATTTGTGCAATATACGACTGATTGTTGTCCTATGGACAGAGTCTCCCACCTCAGCTGTAGATCTCTGCAGTTCATCCAGAGTGATCATGGGCCTCTTGGCTGCATCTCTGATCAGTCTTCTCCTTGTATGAGCTGAAAGTTTAGAGGGACGGCCAGGTCTTGGTAGATTTGCAGTGGTCTGATACTCCTTCCATTTCAATATTATCTCTTGCACAGTGCTCCTTGGGATGTTTAAAGCTTGGGAAATCGTTTTGTATCCTAATCCGGCTTTACACTTCTTCACAACAGTATCTCGGAACTGCCTGGTGTGTTCCTTGTTCTTCATGATGCTCTCTGCGCTTTTAACGGACCTCTGAGACTATCACAGTGCAGGTGCATTTATACGGAGACTTGATTACACACAGGTGGATTGTATTTATCATCATTAGTCATTTAGGTCAACATTGGATCATTCAGAGATCCTCACTGAACTTCTGGAGAGAGTTTGCTGCACTGAAAGTAAAGGGGCTGAATAATTTTGCACGCCCAATTTTTCAGTTTTTGATTTGTTAAAAAAATTTGAAATATCCAATAAATGTTGTTCCACTTCATGATTGTGTCCCACTTATTGTTGATTCTTCACAAAAAAATACAGTTTTATATCTTTATGTTTGAAGCCTGAAATGTGGCAAAAGGTCGCAAAGTTCAAGGGGGCCGACTACTTTCGCAAGGCACTGTACAATTTACAAAAAGTGATGGGATGTGTGCCAATCATTTGATGAGACAGAGGAAGATGGGAGGGAGAGTGATCGCATGACATTCAGTAGAGATGCATTCTGATGTGAACCACCTCTGAGAATGGGTGAATTTCTTGCACATCACTAACTGAGTGAGGGGTGGTGGTCAATGGTGGTCATTGACAATGGAGTCTGGCCTGGTGAGGTGGGTGCTGTCAGCGTACCTGCGACTGAGCTGGAGGCCGTCCGGGTGTGCAGGGCAATGTCTGGCTGGGACGAGCTGTGGACATGGAGACCTTGTTGCATCTGCTGCAGTTTCTGAACTGACATCTGGACTTGCTGCCCACCTCCTGTCTGTGTAGGATTCCCCAGTCGTTGCTGAGGGGAGGGAACTGTGGAAGGCGGCAGGTGGGGTGGTCTGATCTTCTCAGCCATCAGCTGTTCCTTGATCTTGTTGATCAACACAATATTATCCATCTGACAGCAGGTAGACAACACAGAGACAAGAGAACAGTCAGTTAAATCTCAGACATTCTTATTTTGGAAAATACTGACTGTGACCAAAGTTATCCTACTTATGCTTGTCAGTCAATTTTGGGACTATAATTGATGTTTATGACTGCTACGGCCACATAGGCCGTTCACAACCAGAGAAGTAGATTTTTCGGTTCAGTTCCTCTAACATCTTTGAGGGGGCTTACAATTGTGTTGCTTTGGCTCCCTCCAATGGACTCAAAGGGAAATAACTTGAACAATGTAACCTAAGAACATTTACAATAATTTATGTCCTCTCTTCAGGTGATCTGTAAAAATAGTGTGTACTTTACATGGAAATGTGCATGACAATCAAGCAGGCAAAATACCTCTCATTGCTCATGGGTCTCAATGTTACACTGCCTAGAATAATAATTTAAAATCTTCCCAATCTACTGCCCACTGTCATCTTCTTCTTCTTCATCCTCTTGTACACTAACAATCCTGTTGTTGAATGTTAGAGGGTAAAGTCTACAGTTAGTACTCACCTGCCCAGGCATGGTGGGGGGTGGAGGCCAGAAGTAGGGATTATTAAAACGAGGTTCAGCCATTCTATGAAAAACAAACCAAATAAAAAATGATATTCTGCACAAAA